>NW_025534356.1:0-217358 GCF_020615455.1 Coregonus clupeaformis | reverse complement strand
AACAATTCATACCCCCTAGACTAGGTCCACCTGCTCCTAGTTGCGCAGTCCATACCTAATGTAGATGGACCTTAGACTTCAACACCTAGACTAGGTCCCTACTGCTCCTACACGGTGTACCAATACCTAATGTAGATGGACCTTCAGAAACAATTCATACCCCTAGACTAGGTCCACACTGCTCCTACACGGGTGTACCAATACCTAATGTAGATGGACCTTCAGAAACAATTCATACCCCTAGACTAGGTCCATACTGCTCCTACACGTGTGTACCAATACCTAATGTAGATGGATCCTTCAGAAACAATTCATACCCTAGACTAGGTCCATACTGCTCCTACACGGTGTACCAATACCTAATGTAGATGGACCTTCAGAAACAATTCATACCTCCTAGACTAGGTCCATACTGCTCCTACACGGTGTACCAATACCTAATGTAGATGGACCTTCAGAAACAATTCATACCCCTAGACTAGGTCCATACTGCTCCTACACGGTGTACCAATACCTAATGTAGATGGATGGACCTTCAGAAACAATTCATACCCCTAGACTAGGTCCATACTGCCCCTCCACACGGTGTACCAATACCTAATGTAGATGGACCTTCAGAAACAATTCATACCCCTAGACTAGGTCCACACTGCTCCACACGGTGTCACCAATACCTAATGTAGATGGACCTTCAGAAACAATTCAGTACCCCTAGACTAGGTCCATACTGCTCCTACACGGTGTACCAATACCTAATGTAGATGGACCTTCAGAAACAATTCATACCCCTAGACTAGGTCCATACTGCTCCTACACGGTGTGCCAATACCTCAATGTAGATGGACCTCAGACATCATACCCCTAGACTAGGTCCACTCTCTCTACACGGTGTACCAATACCCAATGTAATGATGGACCTTCAGAAACAATTCATACCCTAGACTAGGTCCATACTGCTCCTACACGGTGTCCCAATACCTAATGTAGACGGACCTTCAGAAACAATTCATACCCCTAGACTAGGTCCATACTGCTCCTACACGGTGTACCAATACCTAATGTAGATGGACCTTCAGAAACAATTCATACCCCTAGACTAGGTCCATACTGCTCCTACACGGTGTACCAATACCTAATGTAGATGGACCTTCAGAAACAATCCATACCCCTAGACTAGGTCCACACTGCTCCTACACGGTGTACCAATACCTAATGTAGATGGACCTTCAGAAACAATTCATACCCCTAGACTAGGTCCATACTGCTCCTACACGGTGTACCAATACCTAATGTAGATGGATGGACCTTCAGAAACAATTCATACCCCTAGACTAGGTCCACACTGCTCCTACACGGTGTACCAATACCTAATGGTAGATGGACCTTCAGAAACAATTCATACCCCTAGACTAGGTCCATACTGCTCCTACACGGTGTACCAATACCTAATGTAGATGGACCTTCAGAAACAATTCATACCCCTAGACTAGGTCCATACTGCTCCTACACGGTGTACCAATACCTAATGTAGATGGACCTTCAGAAACAATTCATACCCCTAGACTAGGTCCATACTGCTCCTACACGGTGTACCAATACCTAATGTAGATGGACCTTCAGAAACAATTCATACCCCTAGACTAGGTCCATACTGCTCCTACACGGTGTGCCAATACCTAATGTAGATGGACCTTCAGAAACAATTCATACCCCTAGACTAGGTCCATACTGCTCCCTACACGGTGTACCAATACCTAATGTAGATGGACCTTCAGAAACAATTCATACCCCTAGACTAGGTCCATACTGCTCCTACACGGTGTACCAATACCTAATGTATATGGATCCTTCAGAAACAATTCATACCCCTAGACTAGGTCCATACTGCTCCTACACGGTGTACCAATACCTAATGTAGATGGACCTTCAGAAACAATTCATACCCCTAGACTAGGTCCATACTGCTCCTACACGGTGTACCAATACCTAATGTAGATGGACCTTCAGAAACAATTCATACCCCTAGACTAGGTCCACACTGCTCCTACACGGTGTACCAATACCTAATGTAGATGGACCTTCAGAAACAATTCATACCCCTAGACTAGGTCCATACTGCTCCTACACGGTGTACCAATACCTAATGTAGATTGGACCTTCAGAAACAATTCATACCCCTAGACTAGGTCCACACTGCTCCCACACGGTGTACCAATACCTAATGTAGATGGACCTTCAGAAACAATTCATACCCCTAGACTAGGTCCATACTGCTCCTACACGGTGTACCAATACCTAATGTAGATGGACCTTCAGAAACAATTCATACCCCTAGACTAGGTCCATACTGCTCCTACACGGTGTACCAATACCTAATGTAGATGGACCTTCAGAAACAATTCATACCCCTAGACTAGGTCCATACTGCTCCTACACGGTGTACCAATACCTAATGTAGATGGACCTTCAGAAACAATTCATACCCCTAGACTAGGTCCATACTGCTCCTACACGGTGTACCAATACCTAATGTAGATGGACGCTTCAGAAACAATTCATACCCTAGACTAGGTCCATACTGCTCCTACACGGTGTACCAATACCTAATGTAGATGGACCTTCAGAAACAATTCATACCCCTAGACTAGGTCCACACTGCTCCTACACGGTGTACCAATACCTAATGTAGATGGACCTTCAGAAACAATTCATACCCTAGACTAGGTCCATACTGCTCCTACACGGTGTACCAATACCTAATGTAGATGGACCTTCAGAAACAATTCATACCCCTAGACTAGGTCCATACTGCTCCTACACGGTGTACCAATACCTAATGTAGATGGATAGGACCTTCAGAAACAATTCATACCCCTAGACTAGGTCCACACTGCTCCTACACGGTGTACCAATACCTAATGTAGATGGACCTTCAGAAACAATTCATACCCCTAGACTAGGTCCATACTGCTCCTACACGGTGTACCAATACCTAATGTAGATGGACCTTCAGAAACAATTCATACCCCTAGACTAGGTCCACACTGCTCCTACACGGTGTACCAATACCTAATGTAGATGGACCTTCAGAAACAATTCATACCCTAGACTAGGTCCACACTGCTCCTACACGGTGTACCAATACCTAATGTAGATGTATAGGACCTTCAGAAACAATTCATACCCCTAGACTAGGTCCATACTGCTCCTACACGGTGTACCAATACCTAATGTAGACGGACCTTCAGAAACAATTCATACCCTAGACTAGGTCCATACTGCTCCTACACGGTGTACCAATACCTAATGTAGATGGACCTTCAGAAACAATTCATCCCCCTAGACTAGGTCCATACTGCTCCTACACGGTGTACCAATACCTAGATGGATGGACCTTCAGAAACAATTCATCCCCTAGACTAGGTCCATACTGCTCCTACACGGTGTACCAATACCTAATGTAGATGTACCTTCAGAAACAATTCATACCCCTAGACTAGGTCCATACTGCTCCTACACAGTGTACCAATACCTAATGTAGATGGACCTTCAGAAACAATTCATACCCTAGACTAGGTCCATACTGCTCCTACACGGTGTACCAATACCTAATGTAGATGGACCTTCAGAAACAATTCATACCCCTAGACTAGGTCCATACTGCTCCTACACGGTGTACCAATACCTAATGTAGATGGACCTTCAGAAACAATTCATACCCCTAGACTAGGTCCATACTGCTCCTACACGGTGTACCAATACCTAATGTAGATGGACCTTCAGAAACAATTCATACCCCTAGACTAGGTCCATACTGCTCCTACACGGTGTACCAATACCTAATGTATATGGACCTTCAGAAACAATTCATACCCCTAGACTAGGTCCATACTGCTCCTACACGGTGTACCAATACCTAATGTAGATGGATAGGACCTTCAGAAACAATTCATACCCCTAGACTAGGTCCATTCTGCTCCTACACGGTGAACCAATACCTAATGTAGATGACCTTCAGAAACAATTCATACCCCTAGACTAGGTCCACACTGCTCCTACACGGTGTACCAATACCTAATGTAGATGGACCTTCAGAAACAATTCATACCCCTAGACTAGGTCCACACTGCTCCTACACGGTGTACCAATACCTAATGTAGATGGACCTTCAGAAACAATTCATACCCCTAGACTAGGTCCACACTGCTCCTACACGGTGTACCAATACCTAATGTAGATGGACCTTCAGAAACAATTCATACCCCTAGACTAGGTCCATACTGCTCCTACACGGTGACCAATACCTAATGTAGATGGACCTTCAGAAACAATTCATACCCCTAGACTAGGTCCATACTGCTCCTACACGGTGTACCAATACCTAATGTAGATGGACCTTCAGAAACAATTCATACCCCTAGACTAGGTCCACACTGCTCCTACACGGTGTACCAATACCTAATGTATGGATGGGACCTTCAGAAAACAATTCATACCCCTCAGACTAGGTCCATACTGCTCCTACACGGTGTACCAATACCTAATGTAGACGGACCTTCAGAAACAATTCATACCCCTAGACTAGGTCCATACTGCTCCTACACGGTGTACCAATACCTAATGTAGATGGACCTTCAGAAACAATTCATACCCCTAGACTAGGTCCACACTGCTCCTACACGGTGTACCAATACCTAATGTAGATGGACCTTCAGAAACAATTCATACCCCTAGACTAGGTCCACACTGCTCCTACACGGTGTACCAATACCTAATGTAGATGGACAGGACCTTCAGAAACAATTCATACCCCTAGACTAGGTCCATACTGCTCCTACACGGTGTACCAATACCCTAATGTAGATGGACCTTCAGAAACAATTCATACCCCTAGACTAGGTCCATACTGCTCCTACACGGTGTACCAATACCTAATGTAGATGGATAGGACCTTCAGAAACAATTCATACCCCTAGACAAGGTCCATACTGCTCCTACACAGTGTACCAATACCTAATGTAGATGGACCTTCAGAAACAATTCATACCCCTAGACTAGGTCCATACTGCTCCTACACGGTGTAATACCTAATGTAGATGGATAGGACCTTCAGAAACAATTCATACCCCTAGACAAGGTCCATACTGCTCCTACACGGTGTACCAATACCTAATGTATGATGGACCTTCAGAAACAATTCATACCCCTAGACTAGGTCCATACTGCTCCTACACGGTGTACCAATACCTAATGTAGATGGACCTTCAGAAACAATTCATACCCCTAGACTAGGTCCATACTGCTCCTACACGGTGTACCAATACCTAATGTAGATGGACCTTCAGAAACAATTCATACCCCTAGACTAGGTCCACACTGCTCCTACACGGTGTACCAATACCTAATGTAGATGGACCTTCAGAAACAATTCATACCCCTAGACTAGGTCCACACTGCTCCTACACGGTGTACCAATACCTAATGTAGATGGACCTTCAGAAACAATTCATACCCCTAGACTAGGTCCATACTGCTCCTACACGGTGTACCAATACCTAATGTATATGGACCTTCAGAAACAATTCATACCCCTAGACTAGGTCCATACTGCTCCTACACGGTGTACCAATACCTAATGTAGATGGACCTTCAGAAACAATTCAGACCCCTAGACTAGGTCCATACTGCTCCTACACGGTGTACCAATACCTAATGTATATGGACCTTCAGAAACAATTCATACCCCTAGACTAGGTCCATACTGCTCCTACACGGTGTACCAATACCTAATGTAGATGGACCTTCAGAAACAATTCATACCCCTAGACTAGGTCCACACTGCTCCTACACGGTGTACCAATACCTAATGTAGATGGACCTTCAGAAACAATTCATACCCCTAGACTAGGTCCACACTGCTCCTACACGGTGTACCAATACCTAATGTAGATGGATAGGACCTTCAGAAACAATTCATACCCCTAGACTAGGTCCACACTGCTCCTACACGGTGTACCAATACCTAATGTAGATGGACCTTCAGAAACAATTCATACCCCTAGACTAGGTCCATACTGCTCCTACACGGTGTACCAATACCTAATGTAGATGGACCTTCAGAAACAATTCATACCCCTAGACTAGGTCCATACTGCTCCTACACGGTGTACCAATACCTAATGTAGATGGACCTTCAGAAACAATTCATACCCCTAGACTAGGTCCACACTGCTCCTACACGGTGTACCAATACCTAATGTATGATGGACCTTCAGAAACAATTCATACCCCTAGACTAGGTCCACACTGCTCCTACACGGTGTACCAATACCTAATGTAGATGGATAGGACCTTCAGAAACAATTCATACCCCTAGACTAGGTCCATACTGCTCCTACACGGTGTACCAATACCTAATGTAGATGGATAGGACCTTCAGAAACAATTCATACCCCTAGACTAGGTCCATACTGCTCCTACACGGTGTACCAATACCTAATGTAGATGGATACCTTCAGAAACAATTCATACCCCTAGACTAGGTCCATACTGCTCCTACACGGTGTACCAATACCTAATGTAGATGGACCTTCAGAAACAATTCATACCCCTAGACTAGGTCCATACTGCTCCTACACGGTGTACCAATACCTAATGTAGATGGAACCTTCAGAAACAATTCATACCCCTAGACTAGGTCCATACTGCTCCTACACGGTGTACCAATACCTAATGTAGATGGACCTTCAGAAACAATTCATACCCCTAGACTAGGTCCACACTGCTCCTACACGGTGTACCAATACCTAATGTAGATGGACCTTCAGAAACAATTCATACCCCTAGACTAGGTCCACACTGCTCCTACACGGTGTACCAATACCTAATGTAGATGGACCTTCAGAAACAATTCATACCCCTAGACTAGGTCCACACTGCTCCTACACGGTGTACCAATACCTAATGTAGATGGACCTTCAGAAACAATTCAGACCCCTAGACTAGGTCCATACTGCTCCTACACGGTGTACCAATACCTAATGTATATGGACCTTCAGAAACAATTCATACCCCTAGACTAGGTCCATACTGCTCCTACACGGTGTACCAATACCTAATGTAGATGGACCTTCAGAAACAATTCATACCCCTAGACTAGGTCCACACTGCTCCTACACGGTGTACCAATACCTAATGTAGATGGACCTTCAGAAACAATTCATACCCCTAGACTAGGTCCACACTGCTCCTACACGGTGTACCAATACCTAATGTAGATGGATAGACCTTCAGAAACAATTCATACCCCTAGACTAGGTCCATACTGCTCCTACACGGTGTACCAATACCTAATGTAGATGGACCTTCAGAAACAATTCATACCCCTAGACTAGGTCCATACTGCTCCTACACGGTGTACCAATACCTAATGTAGATGGATCCTTCAGAAACAATTCATACCCCTAGACTAGGTCCATACTGCTCCTACACGGTGTACCAATACCTAATGTAGATGGACCTTCAGAAACAATTCATACCCCTAGACTAGGTCCATACTGCTCCTACACGGTGTACCAATACCTAATGTAGATGGATCCTTCAGAAACAATTCATACCCCTAGACTAGGTCCATACTGCTCCTACACGGTGTACCAATACCTAATGTAGATGGGACCTTCAGAAACAATTCATACCCCTAGACTAGGTCCATACTGCTCCTACACGGTGTACCAATACCTAATGTAGATGGACCTTCAGAAACAATTCATACCCCTAGACTAGGTCCACACTGCTCCTACACGGTGTACCAATACCTAATGTAGATGGACCTTCAGAAACAATTCATACCCCTAGACTAGGTCCACACTGCTCCTACACGGTGTACCAATACCTAATGTAGATGGACCTTCAGAAACAATTCATACCCCTAGACTAGGTCCACACTGCTCCTACACGGTGTACCAATACCTAATGTATATGGACCTTCAGAAACAATTCATACCCCTAGACTAGGTCCATACTGCTCCTACACGGTGTACCAATACCTAATGTAGATGGACCTTCAGAAACAATTCATACCCCTAGACTAGGTCCACACTGCTCCTACACGGTGTACCAATACCTAATGTAGATGGACCTTCAGAAACAATTCATACCCCTAGACTAGGTCCATACTGCTCCTACACGGTGTACCAATACCTAATGTAGATGGATCCTTCAGAAACAATTCATACCCCTAGACTAGGTCCATACTGCTCCTACACGGTGTACCAATACCTAATGTAGATGGATCCTTCAGAAACAATTCATACCCCTAGACTAGGTCCACACTGCTCCTACACGGTGTACCAATACCTAATGTAGATGGACCTTCAGAAACAATTCATACCCCTAGACTAGGTCCATACTGCTCCTACACGGTGTACCAATACCTAATGTAGATGGACCTTCAGAAACAATTCATACCCCTAGACTAGGTCCATACTGCTCCTACACGGTGTACCAATACCTAATGTAGATGGAACCTTCAGAAACAATTCATACCCCTAGACTAGGTCCACACTGCTCCTACACGGTGTACCAATACCTAATGTAGATGGACCTTCAGAAACAATTCATACCCCTAGACTAGGTCCATACTGCTCCTACACGGTGTACCAATACCTAATGTAGATGGACCTTCAGAAACAATTCATACCCCTAGACTAGGTCCATACTGCTCCTACACGGTGTACCAATACCTAATGTAGATGGGACCTTCAGAAACAATTCATACCCCTAGACTAGGTCCACACTGCTCCTACACGGTGTACCAATACCTAATGTAGATGGATAGGACCTTCAGAAACAATTCATACCCCTAGACTAGGTCCATACTGCTCCTACACGGTGTACCAATACCTAATGTAGACGGACCTTCAGAAACAATTCATACCCCTAGACTAGGTCCATACTGCTCCTACACGGTGTACCAATACCTAATGTAGATGGACCTTCAGAAACAATTCATACCCCTAGACTAGGTCCATACTGCTCCTACACGGTGTACCAATACCTAATGTAGATGGACCTTCAGAAACAATTCATACCCCTAGACTAGGTCCATACTGCTCCTACACGGTGTACCAATACCTAAATGTAGATGGACCTTCAGAAACAATTCATACCCCTAGACTAGGTCCACACTGCTCCTACACGGTGTACCAATACCTAATGTAGATGGACCTTCAGAAACAATTCATACCCCTAGACTAGGTCCATACTGCTCCTACACGGTGTACCAATACCTAATGTAGATGGACCTTCAGAAACAATTCATACCCCTAGACTAGGTCCATACTGCTCCTACACGGTGTACCAATACCTAATGTAGATGGATACCTTCAGAAACAATTCATACCCCTAGACTAGGTCCATACTGCTCCTACACGGTGTACCAATACCTAATGTAGATGGACCTTCAGAAACAATTCATACCCCTAGACTAGGTCCATACTGCTCCTACACGGTGTACCAATACCTAATGTAGATGGACCTTCAGAAACAATTCATACCCCTAGACTAGGTCCATACTGCTCCTACACGGTGTACCAATACCTAATGTAGATGGACCTTCAGAAACAATTCATACCCCTAGACTAGGTCCATACTGCTCCTACACGGTGTACCAATACCTAATGTAGATGGACCTTCAGAAACAATTCATACCCCTAGACTAGGTCCATACTGCTCCTACACGGTGTACCAATACCTAATGTAGATGGATCCTTCAGAAACAATTCATACCCCTAGACTAGGTCCACACTGCTCCTACACGGTGTACCAATACCTAATGTAGGACGGACCTTCAGAAACAATTCATACCCCTAGACTAGGTCCATACTGCTCCTACACGGTGTACCAATACCTAATGTAGATGGATCCTTCAGAAACAATTCATACCCCTAGACTAGGTCCATACTGCTCCTACACGGTGTACCAATACCTAATGTAGATGGATGACCTTCAGAAACAATTCATACCCCTAGACTAGGTCCATACTGCTCCTACACGGTGTACCAATACCTAATGTAGATGGACCTTCAGAAACAATTCATACCCCTAGACTAGGTCCATACTGCTCCTACACGGTGTACCAATACCTAATGTAGATGGATAGGACCTTCAGAAACAATTCATACCCCTAGACTAGGTCCATACTGCTCCTACACGGTGTACCAATACCTAATGTAGATGGACCTTCAGAAACAATTCATACCCCTAGACTAGGTCCATACTGCTCCTACACGGTGTACCAATACCTAATGTAGATGGACCTTCAGAAACAATTCATACCCCTAGACTAGGTCCATACTGCTCCTACACGGTGTACCAATACCTAATGTAGATGGACCTTCAGAAACAATTCATACCCCTAGACTAGGTCCATACTGCTCCTACACGGTGTACCAATACCTAATGTATATGGACCTTCAGAAACAATTCATACCCCTAGACTAGGTCCATACTGCTCCTACACGGTGTACCAATACCTAATGTAGATGGACCTTCAGAAACAATTCATACCCCTAGACTAGGTCCACACTGCTCCTACACGGTGTACCAATACCTAATGTAGATGGACCTTCAGAAACAATTCATACCCCTAGACTAGGTCCACACTGCTCCTACACGGTGTACCAATACCTAATGTAGATGGATCCTTCAGAAACAATTCATACCCCTAGACTAGGTCCATACTGCTCCTACACGGTGTACCAATACCTAATGTAGATGGACCTTCAGAAACAATTCATACCCCTAGACTAGGTCCATACTGCTCCTACACGGTGTACCAATACCTAATGTAGATGGACCTTCAGAAACAATTCATACCCCTAGACTAGGTCCATACTGCTCCTACACGGTGTACCAATACCTAATGTAGATGGACCTTCAGAAACAATTCATACCCCTAGACTAGGTCCATACTGCTCCTACACGGTGTACCAATACCTAATGTAGATGGACCTTCAGAAACAATTCATACCCCTAGACTAGGTCCATACTGCTCCTACACGGTGTACCAATACCTAATGTAGATGGATGACCTTCAGAAACAATTCATACCCCTAGACTAGGTCCATACTGCTCCTACACGGTGTACCAATACCTAATGTAGATGACCTTCAGAAACAATTCATACCCCTAGACTAGGTCCAAACTGCTCCTACACGGTGTACCAATACCTAATGTAGATGGATCCTTCAGAAACAATTCATACCCCTAGACTAGGTCCACACTGCTCCTACACGGTGTACCAATACCTAATGTAGATGGACCTTCAGAAACAATTCATACCCCTAGACTAGGTCCACACTGCTCCTACACGGTGTACCAATACCTAATGTAGATGGACCTTCAGAAACAATTCATACCCCTAGACTAGGTCCACACTGCTCCTACACGGTGTACCAATACCTAATGTATATGGACCTTCAGAAACAATTCATACCCCTAGACTAGGTCCATACTGCTCCTACACGGTGTACCAATACCTAATGTAGATGGACCTTCAGAAACAATTCATACCCCTAGACTAGGTCCACACTGCTCCTACACGGTGTACCAATACCTAATGTAGATGGACCTTCAGAAACAATTCATACCCCTAGACTAGGTCCATACTGCTCCTACACGGTGTACCAATACCTAATGTAGATGGACCTTCAGAAACAATTCATACCCCTAGACTAGGTCCATACTGCTCCTACACGGTGTACCAATACCTAATGTAGATGGACCTTCAGAAACAATTCATACCCCTAGACTAGGTCCACACTGCTCCTACACGGTGTACCAATACCTAATGTAGATGGACCTTCAGAAACAATTCATACCCCTAGACTAGGTCCATACTGCTCCTACACGGTGTACCAATACCTAATGTAGATGGACCTTCAGAAACAATTCATACCCCTAGACTAGGTCCATACTGCTCCTACACGGTGTACCAATACCTAATGTAGATGGATCCTTCAGAAACAATTCATACCCCTAGACTAGGTCCACACTGCTCCTACACGGTGTACCAATACCTAATGTAGATGGACCTTCAGAAACAATTCATACCCCTAGACTAGGTCCATACTGCTCCTACACGGTGTACCAATACCTAATGTAGATGGACCTTCAGAAACAATTCATACCCCTAGACTAGGTCCATACTGCTCCTACACGGTGTACCAATACCTAATGTAGATGGACCTTCAGAAACAATTCATACCCCTAGACTAGGTCCACACTGCTCCTACACGGTGTACCAATACCTAATGTAGATGTATAGGACCTTCAGAAACAATTCATACCCCTAGACTAGGTCCATACTGCTCCTACACGGTGTACCAATACCTAATGTAGACGGACCTTCAGAAACAATTCATACCCCTAGACTAGGTCCATACTGCTCCTACACGGTGTACCAATACCTAATGTAGATGGACCTTCAGAAACAATTCATACCCCTAGACTAGGTCCACACTGCTCCTACACGGTGTACCAATACCTAATGTAGATGGACCTTCAGAAACAATTCATACCCCTAGACTAGGTCCATACTGCTCCTACACGGTGTACCAATACCTAATGTATATGGATAGGACCTTCAGAAACATTTCATACCCCTAGACTAGGTCCACACTGCTCCTACACGGTGTACCAATACCTAATGTATATGGACAGGACCTTCAGAAACAATTCATACCCCTAGACTAGGTCCATACTGCTCCTACACGGTGTACCAATACCTAATGTAGATGGACCTTCAGAAACAATTCATACCCCTAGACTAGGTCCATACTGCTCCTACACGGTGTACCAATACCTAATGTAGATGGATAGGACCTTCAGAAACAATTCATACCCCTAGACTAGGTCCATACTGCTCCTACACGGTGTACCAATACCTAATGTAGATGGACCTTCAGAAACAATTCATACCCCTAGACTAGGTCCATACTGCTCCTACACGGTGTACCAATACCTAATGTAGATGGACCTTCAGAAACAATTCATACCCCTAGACTAGGTCCATACTGCTCCTACACGGTGTACCAATACCTAATGTAGATGTACCTTCAGAAACAATTCATACCCCTAGACTAGGTCCACACTGCTCCTACACGGTGTACCAATACCTAATGTAGATGGATAGGACCTTCAGAAACAATTCATACCCCTAGACTAGGTCCATACTGCTCCTACACGGTGTACCAATACCTAATGTAGATGGACCTTCAGAAACAATTCATACCCCTAGACTAGGTCCACACTGCTCCTACACGGTGTACCAATACCTAATGTAGATGGACCTTCAGAAACAATTCATACCCCTAGACTAGGTCCATACTGCTCCTACACGGTGTACCAATACCTAATGTAGATGGATACCTTCAGAAACAATTCATACCCCTAGACTAGGTCCATACTGCTCCTACACGGTGTACCAATACCTAATGTATATGGACCTTCAGAAACAATTCATACCCCTAGACTAGGTCCATACTGCTCCTACACGGTGTACCAATACCTAATGTAGATGGATAGGACCTTCAGAAACAATTCATACCCCTAGACTAGGTCCATTCTGCTCCTACACGGTGAACCAATACCTAATGTAGATGTACCTTCAGAAACAATTCATACCCCTAGACTAGGTCCAAACTGCTCCTACACGGTGTACCAATACCTAATGTAGATGGACCTTCAGAAACAATTCATACCCCTAGACTAGGTCCACACTGCTCCTACACGGTGTACCAATACCTAATGTAGATGGACCTTCAGAAACAATTCATACCCCTAGACTAGGTCCACACTGCTCCTACACGGTGTACCAATACCTAATGTAGATGGACCTTCAGAAACAATTCATACCCCTAGACTAGGTCCACACTGCTCCTACACGGTGTACCAATACCTAATGTAGATGGACCTTCAGAAACAATTCATACCCCTAGACTAGGTCCACACTGCTCCTACACGGTGTACCAATACCTAATGTAGATGGACCTTCAGAAACAATTCATACCCCTAGACTAGGTCCACACTGCTCCTACACGGTGTACCAATACCTAATGTAGATGGACCTTCAGAAACAATTCATACCCCTAGACTAGGTCCATACTGCTCCTACACGGTGTACCAATACCTAATGTAGACGGACCTTCAGAAACAATTCATACCCCTAGACTAGGTCCATACTGCTCCTACACGGTGTACCAATACCTAATGTAGATGGATCCTTCAGAAACAATTCATACCCCTAGACTAGGTCCACACTGCTCCTACACGGTGTACCAATACCTAATGTATGATGGACCTTCAGAAACAATTCATACCCCTAGACTAGGTCCATACTGCTCCTACACGGTGTACCAATACCTAATGTAGATGGACCTTCAGAAACAATTCATACCCCTAGACTAGGTCCACACTGCTCCTACACGGTGTACCAATACCTAATGTATATGGATAGGACCTTCAGAAACATTTCATACCCCTAGACTAGGTCCATACTGCTCCTACACGGTGTACCAATACCTAATGTAGATGGACCTTCAGAAACAATTCATACCCCTAGACTAGGTCCATACTGCTCCTACACGGTGTAATACCTAATGTAGATGGATAGGACCTTCAGAAACAATTCATACCCCTAGACTAGGTCCATACTGCTCCTACACGGTGTACCAATACCTAATGTAGATGGACCTTCAGAAACAATTCATACCCCTAGACTAGGTCCATACTGCTCCTACACGGTGTACCAATACCTAATGTAGATGGACCTTCAGAAACAATTCAGACCCCTAGACTAGGTCCATACTGCTCCTACACGGTGTACCAATACCTAATGTATATGGACCTTCAGAAACAATTCATACCCCTAGACTAGGTCCATACTGCTCCTACACGGTGTACCAATACCTAATGTAGATGGACCTTCAGAAACAATTCATACCCCTAGACTAGGTCCACACTGCTCCTACACGGTGTACCAATACCTAATGTAGATGGATAGGACCTTCATAAACAATTCAGACCCCTAGACTAGGTCCATACTGCTCCTACACGGTGTACCAATACCTAATGTAGATGGACCTTCAGAAACAATTCATACCCCTAGACTAGGTCCACACTGCTCCTACACGGTGTACCAATACCTAATGTATATGGATAGGACCTTCAGAAACATTTCATACCCCTAGACTAGGTCCACACTGCTCCTACACGGTGTACCAATACCTAATGTATATGGACAGGACCTTCAGAAACAATTCATACCCCTAGACTAGGTCCATACTGCTCCTACACGGTGTACCAATACCCTAATGTAGATGGACCTTCAGAAACAATTCATACCCCTAGACTAGGTCCATACTGCTCCTACACGGTGTACCAATACCTAATGTAGATGGATAGGACCTTCAGAAACAATTCATACCCCTAGACAAGGTCCATACTGCTCCTACACGGTGTACCAATACCTAATGTAGATGGACCTTCAGAAACAATTCATACCCCTAGACTAGGTCCACACTGCTCCTACACGGTGTACCAATACCTAATGTAAATGGACCTTCAGAAACAATTCATACCCCTAGACTAGGTCCACACTGCTCCTACACGGTGTACCAATACCTAATGTAGATGGACCTTCAGAAACAATTCATACCCCTAGACTAGGTCCATACTGCTCCTACACGGTGTACCAATACCTAATGTAGACGGACCTTCAGAAACAATTCATACCCCTAGACTAGGTCCATACTGCTCCTACACGGTGTACCAATACCTAATGTAGATGGACCTTCAGAAACAATTCATACCCCTAGACTAGGTCCATACTGCTCCTACACGGTGTACCAATACCTAATGTAGATGGACCTTCAGAATTAATTCATACCCCTAGACTAGGTCCATACTGCTCCTACACGGTGTACCAATACCTAATGTAGATGGACCTTCAGAAACAATTCATACCCCTAGACTAGGTCCGTACTGCTCCTACACGGTGTACCAATACCTAATGTAGATGGACCTTCAGAAACAATTCATACCCCTAGACTAGGTCCATACTGCTCCTACACGGTGTACCAATACCTAATGTAGATGGACCTTCAGAAACAATTCATACCCCTAGACTAGGTCCATACTGCTCCTACACGGTGTACCAATACCTAATGTAGATGGACCTTCAGAAACAATTCATACCCCTAGACTAGGTCCATACTGCTCCTACACGGTGTACCAATACCTAATGTAGATGGACCTTCAGAATTAATTCATACCCCTAGACTAGGTCCATACTGCTCCTACACGGTGTACCAATACCCTAATGTAGATGGACCTTCAGAAACAATTCAGACCCTTTTGACTTCTTCCACATTTTGTTGTTACAGCCCGAATTCAAAATATATGAAAAACATTTTTTCCCCCCTCACCCATCTACACACAATACCCCATAATGAAAAAGTGAAAACATATATTATTTAGCTTGATGAATACTACACAGATTATCTCAATGAAACAAAACGACTCAGTTCAAGGGGTTTCAAGGTTATAATTAATAAATGCCCATTATATTCATCCATTTAATAATGTACATTTCGCAATATCCAAATCATAAATCCATCCACATTTTTGTTGTTGTTGAAAAATCCTAATCATGTATGCAATCAAATGTATTTATCAATATCCAAATCATATATCAAGTCAAATTCAAACGGTTTCAAAGTTAGAATCAAGAAAGGGTAAATTCCATCCATCTATATAATAATTTACATTTTCCAATATCCAAACAACACTTAAGGCCAATATCCATAATAAAACAACATTTAAGGGTTTGTATCCAATCACCAAGTTCATAATCAAAATAAAACACACTTATTTATCTGAATTTAGGTATGACTATGTCTCGATATGACAAACAAATGTAGGCCTATTTTTGAGCAGCTTTCATTTATACAATTTGGTTTTGTGTGGCATAAACAAAGACATACATTCAGTCAAAAGTCGGAACACAGCCTCTCCATTCTCTCATGTGATTTCAGGTCCTCTGACTGGGAAAATGTCTTTCCACAATGAGAGCAGTGGTATGTCTTCTCCTCCTGTGTATGTATTCTTTCATGCTTATTCAGATCTCTTAACCGGTTAAATGTCTTTCCATACAGAGAGCCGTGGTAGATTGTCCTGTGTGTGTCCTGTCATTAAACTGGCTTCCAGTTGAGGCTCGGATCTACTACAAGACCATGGTGCTTGCCTACAGAGCTGTGAGGGGAACGGCACCTCCTTACCTTCAGGCTCTGATCAGACCCTACACCCAAACGCACTACGTTCATCCACCTCTGGCCTGCTAGCCCCCCTACCTCTACGGAAGCACAGTTCCCGCTCAGCCCATTCAAAGCTATTCGTTTCTCTGGCACCCCAATGGTGGAACAAGCTCCCCCATGACGCCAGGACAGCGGAGTCACTGACCACCTTCCGGAGACACTTGAAACCCTACCTCTTTAAGGAATACCTGGAATAGTATAAAAGTAATCCTTTTACCCCACCCCCCCCTCCCCATTAAAAAAATAAAGTGGTTGTCCCACTGGCTATCATAAGTTGAATGCACCAATTTGTAAGTCGCTCTGGATAAGAGCGTCTGCTAAATGACGTAAATGTAATGTGATTTTAGGTGCTGTAACTGGGTGAAACGCATCACACTGGGAGCAGTGGTAGGGCTTTTCTCCTGTGTCCTCTTGTGTAATTTTTAAATGGTCTAACTGGTTAAAACTCTTTCCACATTAGGAGCAATGGTAAGGCTTCTCACCAGAGCAATGTTCCCTCAAAAAAATGTAGGCACTGAGCAAATTTGAGGTCTGCTGAGTACAAACTTTAACATTGTGAGAATTCTGTGCAACTTCCGGCGCGCGTTTACTGTGAACACTGAGGCTGTATCCGCTTTAAGTTCCAGTTTTAACAGTGGTCAAGTGGGCTACTGTGGCTATTTGATCATAATGTAGGCCAACCTGAGTGGCCTACCATCAAAAACAATTGGCCTACCAAAAACAGCCAACAAGTGCTCAGCATATGTGGGAACTCCTTCAAGACTGTTGGAAAATCATTCCAGGTGAAGCTGGTTGTGAGAATGCCAAGAGTGTGCAAAGCTGTCATCAAGGCAAAGGGTGGCTACTTTGAAGAATCTCAAATATAAAATATATTTTGATTTGTTTAACACTTTCTTTGGTTACTACATGATTCCATATGTGTTATTTCATAGTTTTGATGTCTTCACTATTATTCTACAATGTATAAAATAGTAAAAATAAAGAAAAAGCCTGGAATGAGTAGGTGTGTCCAAACTATTGACTGGTACTGTGCTCACGGCCGGTCCTGTCTTTTCAGTGCAATAGAATCCTCCTCCGATGCTCTCTGCCTAAAACAAAATCACAGACTAAGTATTGCATAGTTCGATTGTTCTGGTATGTTGCATTGAAAGGGGCTAATATTAGGTTGATTTAATCACAATCCCCACAGTAGAGGGAAACGTTGATAGTGTTAACTAACGGGCCAAAGTAAAAAGTTCAGTGAAGTTCAATCTCGTGCATCTCTACGTGAGCTGCTATTTATTATGCGCTGCAGTACTGGGAAAGCTGCACAGCTTAGAGAGAACTGAGTGTAATTTGTTTATGGATTTTGATGTTTGCTTGGACTTATTGTCTTGCTGGAAGATCCACTTGAGGCCAACTTTCAGCCTCCTGGCAGAGGCAAACAGGTGTTTTGGCTAAAATGTTCTGGTACTTGGTAGAGTTGATGATGCCATTGACCTTAACAAGGGCCCCAGGACCAGTGGAAGCAGAATAGCCCCATAACATCAAAGATCTACCACCATATTTGACAGTAGGTTTGGGGTTCTTTTCTGCTTCTGCATCCTTATTTTGATGCCAAAACGCACTACCGTCATCCAACAAATTGTAAACGAATGGAGTTTGCTAAACGGCATTGGCACTTGGATTAGAATCGGTGGCGTGGTCTGATGACATGAAAATAGAGCTCTTTGGCCACGCCCATGAGAGGTTAAGCTTAGAATAAAGAAAATACACATTCCCACATTCTACTCATCCATTTATAATTAACATTTGAAAATATCCAAATCATATCAAATGAACACATAAGGGTTCATAATTGTGTTCCATCAATATATGATTTCATTTAAACAATATGATTTAATGTGGCATAAATAAAACACACATTTCACAACACAGCCTCTATTCTGTCATGTGATTTCAGGTCCTCTGACTGGGAAAATGTCTTTCCACAACTGGAGCAGTCTTAAGGTTTCTCTGCTGTATGTGTTTTTTATGCTCTTTCAGGTTCCCTAACTGACCTATACTGTTTCCACACTGGGAGCAGTGGACGGTCTTATCCTCACCTGAGTGTGTGTATTCTCTCATGTTTTTTCAGGTTCCCTAACAGGGTAAATGTCTTTTGACACTGAGAGAGCAGTGGTAGGTTTTTTTTGTGTGTGTGACCTCTCGTGATATTTCAGGCCTCTTAACTGGGTAAATGTCTTTCCACACAGGGAGCATTGGTAAGGCTTTTCTCCTGTGTGTTTCTTCTTATGCTCATTTAGGTTCCCTAACTTGGTAAAATCCTTTCCGCACAAGGAGCAATGGTAAGGTTTCTCCCCTGTGTGTGTCCTCTCGTGCTCCTTCAGGTCCCCTAACCACCTAAATTGATTTCCACAATGAGAACAGAGGTAAGGCTTCTCTCCAGAGTGTATTCTCTTATGTTTGTTCAGGTTCGCTAAGTGGGGAAAACTCCTTCCACACTGAGAGCAGTGGTAGGTTTTTTCTCCTGTGTGTATTCCTGTGTGTATTCCTGTGTGTATTCCTTCATGCCTTTTCAGACTTCCTGAATGTGTAAAACTCTTTCCACACTGGGAACATTGGAAAGGTTTTTCTCCTGTGTGTATTCTCTCGTGTTTTTTCAGATACCCTAACTGGGTAAAACTCTTTCCACACTGAGAGCAGTGGTAGGGTTTTTCTCCTGTATGTATTCCTTCATGCCTTTTCATACTTCCTAAATGTGTAAAACTCTTTCCACACTGGGAACATTGGAAGAGCTTTTCTCCTGTGTGTGTTTTCTCATGCTCTTTGAGCGTACATAACCACTTAAAACTCATTCCACACTGGGAGCAGTTGTGCTGTGTTGCTGGTTTGGGAATCTCTGGATTTGGATTCCCTGAAGGACTCTTCCCGCTGTCAGAGTGAGAGTCTGGTTTCTCTCCTGCCAAAGATAAACAGATTATTTTATTAAAACAGAGAGACCTGAATGAAACCTATACATGATTAAACTGTTTTTCCTATGAGGTTTAATCCAAACTATTGACCTCCTCCTTAGGACCATCTGGCAGAACATGTTCTATAAATTAAGATTGGAGACTGTGCCAGACACATGCTGGAACCGACCCTATGAACTACGCTCTAACTATGGATCTAACGGGACTGCCCCGGGAGGAGCTCACTTCAGATCGGTACTTTATGCATCCAAGTTTGATTTTGACCTCTCCGGCATGCTATTAATAAACAATGATTCCATTTAAGATCGACTTTGAGTGTGTCCCCTGTGTAGAATTTCCACGACAATTTGGCGTCAACAAACAGAATGATTGATTCTGCCTGCGGAGCTTTCCAGTGGGGGTCTGCGAGGTTTGTTTATGAAGCGTGAGGAAAATTCCCATCTGACCAAAAGACGACGAGACCCGCCCAGACCCTTACTGTGAGCGGCCCAGGAGGAGGCACATCATCCGCGAACAATTGAGGGATTGCAACTGATTTCAGTAAGTTAATTTAAATGAATTTGTAGTTAAAAAATAAAAATGAATGATAAAACCAATAACATGAACACATAAAAAGGTACCCATAGAGAGAGGTGTCTACGTGGTCTGCAGCCACTAACACTAACACATAATATAGTCTTATAGAGAGAAGTGTCTACGTGGTCTGCAGCCACTAACACTAACACATAATATAGTCTTATAGAGAGAAGTGTCTATGTGGTCTGCAGCCACTAACAATAACACATAATATAGTCTTATAGAGAGAAGAGTCTACGTGGTCTGAAGCCACCAACAATAACACATAATATAGTCTTATAGAGAGAAGTGTCTACGTGATCTGCAGCCACTAACAATAACACATAATATAGTCTTATAGAGAGAAGAGTCTACGTGGTCTGAAGCCACCAACAATAACACATAATATAGTCTTATAGAGAGAAGTGTCTACGTGGTCTGCAGCCACTAACACTAACACATAATATAGTCTTATAGAGAGAAGTGTCTACGTGGTCTGCAGCCACTAACACTAACACATAATATAGTCTTATAGAGAGAAGTGTCTACGTGGTCTGCAGCCACTAACAATAACACATAATATAGTCTTATAGAGAGAAGTGTCTACGTGGTCTGCAGCCACTAACAACATTATAAAATCAATACAATTAAGGCGAGTAATGCATAAAAAGGTGTCCATAGTCTTATAGAGAGAAGGCGATTCACTAGTCTTATGAGAAGACTAGAGCAAGGGTGTAACGGTACCATGGAAAGCTCCGCGGACAGCTGTCTTTAGGCATTTATAAAGAGAAGTGTCTACGTGGTCTGCAGCCACTACTAATAGCATAAGGAGTTATTATATATGTACAGTTGAAGTCAGAAGTTTACATACACCTTAGCCAAATACATTTAAACTCAGTTTTTCACAATTCCTGACATTTAATCCTAGTAAACATTCCCCGTCTTAGGTCAGTTAGGATCACCACTTTATTTTAAGAATGTGAAGTGAAAGAACAATAGTAGAGAGAATGATTTATTTTAGCTTTTATTTATTTCATCACATTCCCAGTGGGTCAGAAGTTTACATACACTCAATTAGTATTTGGTAGCATTGCCTTTACATTGTTTAACTTGGGTCAAACATTTCGGGTAGCCTTCCACAAGCTTCCCACAATAAGTTGGGTGAATTTTGGCCCATTCCTCCTGACAGAGCTGGTGTAACTGAGTCAGGTTTGTAGGCCTCCTTGCTCGCACACGCTTTTTCAGTTCTGCCCACAAATGTTCTATAAGATTGAGGTCAGGGCCTTGTGATGGCCACTCCAATACCTTGACTTTGTTGTCCTTAAGCCATTTTGCCACAACTTTGGAAGTATGCTTGGGTCATTGTCCATTTGGAAGACCCGTTTGCGACCAAGCTTTAACTTCCTGACCGATGTCTTGAGATGTTGCTTCAATATGTCCACATAATTTTCCTTCCTCATGATGCCATCTATTTTGTGAAGTCCACCAGTCCCTCCTGCAGCAAAGCACCCCCACAGCATGATGCTGCCACCCCTGTGCTTCACGGTTGGGATGGTGTTCTTCGGCTTGCAAGTAACCCCCTTTTTCCTCCAAACATAACGATGGTCATTATGGCCAAACAGTTCTATTTATGTTTCATCAGACCAGAGGACATTACCCCAAAAAGTACAATCTTTGTCCCCATGTGCAGTTGCAAACCGTAGTCTGGCTTTTTTATGGCGGTTTTGGAGCAGTGGCTTCTTCCTTGCTGAGCGGCCTTTCGGTTCATGTCGATAGAGGACTTGTTTTACTGTGGATATAGATACTTTTGTACCTGCTTCTTCCAGCATCTTCACAAGGTCCTTTGCTGTTGTTCTGGGATTGATTTGCACTTTTCATACCAAAGTACGTTCGTCTCTAGGAGACAGAACGAGTCTCCTTCCTGAGCAGTATGACGGCTGTGTGGTCCCATGGTGTTTATACTTTCGTACTATTGTTTGTACAGATGAACCTGGTATCTTCAGGCATTTGGAAATTGCTCCCAATGATGAATCAGACTTGTGGAGGTCTACAATTTCTTTTCTGAGCTTTTGGCTGATTTCTTTTTGATTTTCCCATGATGTCAAGCAAAGAGGCACTGAGTTTGAAGGTAGGCCTTGAAAAACATCCACAGGTACACCTCCAATTGACTAAAATGATGTCAATTAGCCTATCAGAAGCGTCTAAAGCCATGACATCATTTTCTGAAATTTCCCAAGCTGTTTAAAGGCACAGTCAACTTAGTGTATGTACACTTCTGACCCACTGGAATTGTGATACAGTGAATTATAAGTGAAATAATCTTTCTGTAAACAATTGTTGGAAAAAAGGACTTGTGTCATGCACAAAGTAGATGTCCTAACCGACTTGGCAAAACTATAGTTTGTTAACAAGACATTTGTGGAGTGGTTGAGTTTTAATGACTCCAAACTAAGTGTATGTAAACTTCCGACTTCAACTGTATGTGAAAGATACATATGGTGCATCTGAAGTAAGGACAGAGAATCGTTGAAGATGCACCGAATGTGTTTGGGAATAGTACTAAGTGAATGTGGATGTGAGAGTTGTGTAAGTGTGTGAAGGACATGTTAAGCTGATTGAAATGTGGATGTTATGGGTAATTTTCTAGTACATATGCTATGACGTGATAAGGGTAAAACATAGTAAACATGATTGATACTTTGTAATCCAGATGCATGCCTGGATAGTGACTATAGTCAATACAGTGTGTAACTGTTCTTTAGTGTGTGTATGAATATCATTTTGAAGAAAGTGTCTGAGTCACGCCACCAATATGATAGGATGGGTGGCAGGTAGCTTAGTGGGTAAGAGCGTTGTGCCAGTAACCGAAAGGTCGCTGGTTCTAATCCCAGAGCCGACTAGGTGAAAAATCTGTCGATGTGCCCTTAAGCAAGGCACTTAACCCTTGGATAACCTCTGGATAAGAGCGTCTGCTAAATGACAAAAATGTAAAATTAAATAAGACTCATCTAGAGAAGCGCACGTAGCCCTTGTAAGGACAATATGTGTGGTACTTGGCCCTTGTAAGGAAACTATGCATGATACTTGGACTTTGGAAGATGGTGGTGGCGTGATGTACATATTTACATTTTAGTCATTTAGCAGACGCTCTTATCCAGAGCGACTTACAGTTAGTGAATGCATACATGTTTTTTTTTTTTTTTATACTGGCCCCCTTGGGAAACGAACCCACATCCCTGCCGGCCAAACCCTCCCCTTTCCTCATATAAGGGACTAACTGTGCAGGATGTATAAACATTACTATGTGTCTGTATGAAAGGAGAGCTCGTAGTCAAAGCAACCAGATGTTCCATGGAGCGGCTCGTAGTCAAAGCAAACAGATGTTCCATGGAGCAGCTCGTAGTCAAAGCAAACCAGATGCTCCATGGAGCAGCTCGTAGTCAAAGCAACCAGATGTTCCATAGAGCAGCTCGTAGTCAAAGCAAACCAGATGCTCCATGGAGCGGCTCGTAGTCAAAGCAAACCAGATGTTCCATGGAGCGGCTCGTAGTCAAAGCAACCAGATGCTCCATGGAGCGGCTCGTAGTCAAAGCAACCAGATGCTCCATGGAGCGGCTCGTAGTCAAAGCAACCAGATGCTCCATGGAGCAGCTCGTAGTCAAAGCAACCAGATGTTCCATGGAGCGGCTCGTAGTCAAAGCAAACCAGATGTTCCATAGAGCAGCTCGTAGTCAAAGCAAACCAGATGCTCCATGGAGCGGCTCGTAGTCAAAGCAAACCAGATGTTCCATGGAGCAGCTCGTAGTCAAAGCAAACCAGATGCTCCATGGAGCAGCTCGTAGTCAACGCAAACCAGATGTTCCATGGAGCGGCTCGTAGTCAAAGCAAACCAGATGTTCCATAGAGCAGCTCGTAGTCAAAGCAAACCAGATGCTCCATGGAGCGGCTCGTAGTCAAAGCAAACCAGATGTTCCATGGAGCAGCTCGTAGTCAAAGCAAACCAGATGCTCCATGGAGCAGCTCGTAGTCAAAGCAAACCAGATGTTCCATGGAGCAGCTCGTAGTCAAAGCAAACCAGATGCTCCATGGAGCAGCTCGTAGTCAAAGCAAACCAGATGCTCCATAGAGCAGCTCGTAGTCAAAGCAAACCAGATGCTCCATGGAGCGGCTCGTAGTCAAAGCAAACCAGATGCACCATGGAGCAGCTCGTAGTCAAAGCAAACCAGATGCTCCATGGAGCAGCTCGTAGTCAAAGCAACCAGATGCTTCATGGAGCAGCTCGTAGTCAAAGCAAACCAGATGCTCCATGGAGCAGCTCGTAGTCAAAGCAAACCAGATGCTCCATGGAGCAGCTCGTAGTCAAAGCAAACCAGATGCTCCATGGAGCAGCTCGTAGTCAAAGCAACCAGATGTTCCATAGAGCAGCTCGTAGTCAAAGCAAACCAGATGCTCCATGGAGCGGCTCGTAGTCAAAGCAACCAGATGCTCCATGGAGCGGCTTTGTTGCGCTATAATAAAGTATATTCTTGAATTCACAAGCTCTGGGTTTTTTTTAGATACTTTTGAGTTAAATATTTCTACCACCATGTTAAGCTGATTGAACTGTGGACAATAAGAGATGGAAATTGAGCTTTTTAAAACGTACTGAGTGAATGAGAGCTGTCAGGGGGAATGTAAACTGAGTTTTCCAGTTCTGCGTGAGATGAGTTTCCCCCCCCCATCTATAACGTTGTCTAGGGGGGGTTTCCGTCCACCACCGCCCATCGTAGTCTGGGACTACTAGTAACAGCACGAGGTGTTATTGAACACGGGGGGTGTTTGTTTTATATGTATAGGAAGCAGCGGTCTGGGACTACTAGTAACAGCACGAGGTGTTATTGAACACGGGGGGTGTTTGTTTTATATGTATAGGAAGCAGCGGTCTATAGGCATTTCTGGGAATTGGTAAATGTGGTCCGGGACCACTGTACCATAGTGTCTGGGAGACTACAGTGGAACCCGTTGAAGATACATATAGGATGCACATGGAGTGGTGTGGATGTGAATACCTAAGATACATATAGGATGGACATGGAGTGGTGTGGATGGGAATACCTAAGATACATATAGGATGGACATGGAGTGGTGTGGATGGGAATACCTAAGTATAGAAGCGGCAAGACTAGAGGGGCTATAGAGCCTATATAGAATATGGAACTGTGGTGACTACAGAGACTACAGAGGAACCGTTGAAGATACATATATAGGATGGATAGGATGCACATGGAGTGGTGTGGATGTGACCTACCTAAGTATAAATGCAAATGTATTTGTGGCCGGAGTCAAAGTAAAAAGGAGTCCTGAGCGAAAGGGACCAATGCCGGCCCGGAGTAGAGGCCCAGAAGTAGAAGGAAGGAGTGCCCTGCTGGGGCCCTGGGTTGTGTCCGGTTAAGTGATGAACTTTGCTATAGCATTGATAAGAAAAAGGCCTTTTAAAGACTATGACCAACAATGTGCCCTGGACCAAATTTGGGAGATCTCAGAAAAACAGAGAGGCTCATGACTATCTTTTGGCAGGTCAAGGGGGCACTTGTGCAATCATTGGCGATGAATGATAAATATGACTGATCTCGCCACTGTTGCTAAGAATAATTCCACACAACCAGAGCGGACGCTTGCAATGTGTATATGTTGTGTATGTGTGTGTATTTTTAATACATTCATAGAAGTATAACCTTTATTATGATAGAATTACCGTACTAATTAGATTGTATAACCCAGAATGAAGGGTTTGAAATGATGAAGTGTCTTTAAGTGTTGATTTCATAACACTTTGCCCTATTTCTTTGCAGTATTATTTTAGTGCCTTGTAGCAAACAGGATGCATGTTTTGGAATATTGTTATCTGAACAGGCTTCCTTCCTGTCACTCTGTCATTTAGGTTGTTATTCCAACGATGGGAGGCAATAAAACTAAAGGATTTACCTGAATTGGTTGAGACCAGAGGGACCTCAAGAGTTAACCAACCCTGAGAGCTCATTCTTTTATACTTTAGCAATGAAGCTAGGTAAGTTGGAAGCTTGTGTAGCAAGGCTTTGTAAATAAAAAGGGAGTAATGAAGTGACCTACGGGACTTTAAATGAGGACCAGCCGACCTTTTGATACAGGATGCAGTGGTGAGTATCAGAACTGTCACCAGTGATAAAACAAATGGCGCCACGGTAGACGGCAACCAAAGGTGTAAGAGCAGTGGCTTCGGCAGTCTAGTAAATGATGTCACCATAGTCAAGAACTGGCAGGAAAGTTGTTGGTACAATCTGCTTCCTGCTGTTTTGGGAGACGCAAGATCTATAAAAAAAAAAGAGGCCCACTTTAAATCTGAGCTTTTTAACTAGCTCATCCGTATGTTTTTTTAAAACATAAAGTCTTTGTCAATCCAAATGCCCAGATATTTATAGGTGGAAATGGGAGAACCATCCAATGAATAAATACACTGCTCAAAAAAATAAAGGGAACACTTAAACAACACAATGTAACTCCAAGTCAATCACACTTCTGTGAAATCAAACTGTCCACTTAGGAAGCAACACTGATTACACTCTTACACCTTTGGTTGCCGTCTACCGTGGCGCCATTTGTTTTATCACTGGTGACAGTTCTGATACTCACCACTGCATCCTGTATCAAAAGATTGGCTGGTCCTCATTAAAGTCCCGTAGGTCACTTCAACACTGATTGACAATAAATGTCACATGCTATTGTGCAAATGGAATAGACAACAGGTGGAAATTATAGGCAATTAGCAAGACACCCCCAATAAAGAAGTGGTCCTGCAGGTGGTGACCACAGACAACTTCTCAGTTCCTATGCTTCCTGGCTGATGTTTTGGTCACTTTTGAATGCTGGCGGTGCTTTCACTCTAGTGGTAGCATGAGACGGAGTCTACAACCCACACAAGTGGCTCAGGTAGTGCAGCTCATCCAGGATGGCACATCAATGAGAGTCTGTCAGCATAGTGTCCAGAGCATGGAGGCACTACCAGGAGACAGGCCAGTACATCAGGAGACGTGGAGGAGGCCGTAGGAGAGCAACAACCCAGCAGCAGGACCGCTACCTCCGCCTTTGTGAAAGGAGGAGCAGGAGGAGCACTGCCAGAGCCCTGCAAAATGACCTCCAGCAGGCCACAAATGTGCATGTGTCTGCTCAAACGGTCAGAAACAGACTCCATGAGGGTGGTATGAGGGCCCGACGTCCACAGGTGGGGGTTGTGCTTAGAGCCCAACACCGTGCAGGACGTTTGGCATTTGCCAGAGAACACCAAGAATGGCAAATTCGCCACTGGAGCCCTGTGCTCTTCACAGATGAAAGCAGGTTGACACTGAGCACGTGACAGACGTGACAGAGTCTGGAGACGCCGTGGAGAACGTTCTGCTGCCTGCAGCATCCTCCAGCATGACCGGTTTGGCGGTGGGTCAGTCATGGTGTGTGGTGGCATTTCTTTGGGGGGCCGCACAGCCCTCCATGTGCTCGCCAGAGGTAGCCTGACTGCCATTAGGTACCGAGATGAGATCCTCAGACCCCTTGTGAGACCATATGCTGGTGCGGTTGGCCCTGGGTTCCTCCTAATGCAAGACAATGCTAGACCTCATGTGGCTGGAGTGTGTCAGCAGTTCCTGCAAGCGGAAGGCATTGATGCTATGTACTGGCCCGCCCGTTCCCCAGACCTGAATCTAATTGAGTACATCTGGGACATCATGTCTCGCTCCATCCACCAACGCCACGTTGCACCACAGACTGTCCAGGAGTTGGCGGATGCTTTAGTCCAGGTCTGGGAGGAGATCCCTCAGGAGACCATCCGCCACCTCATCAGGAGCATGCCCAGGCGTTGTAGGGAGGTCATACAGGCACGTGGAGGCCACACACACTACTGAGCCTCATTTTGACTTGTTTTAAGGACATTACATCAAAGTTGGATCAGCCTGTAGTGTGGTTTTCCACTTTAATTTTGAGGGTGACTCCAAATCAAGACCTCCATGGGTTGATACATTTGATTTCCATTGATAATCTGTGTGATTTTGTTGTCAGCACATTCAACTATGTAAAAAAAAAAAAAAAAAAAGTATTTAATAAGATTATTTCATTCATTCAGATCTAGGATGTGTTATTTTAGTGATCCCTTTATTTTTTTGAGCAGTGTATATACAGTGGGGAGAACAAGTATTTGATACACTGCCGATTTTGCAGGTTTTCCTACTTACAAAGCATGTAGAGGTCTGTAATTTTTATCATAGGTACACTTCAACTGTGAGAGACTGAATCTAAAACAAAAATCCAGATAATCACATTGTATGATTTTTAAGTAATTAATTTGCATTTTATTGCATGACATGAGTATTTGATCACCTACCAACCAGTAAGAATTCCGGCTCTCACAGACCTGTTAGTTTTTCTTTAAGAAGCCCTCCTGTTCTCCACTCATTACCTGTATTAACTGCACCTGTTTGAACTCGTTACCTGTATAAAAGACACCTGTCCACACACTCAATCAAACAGACTCCAACCTCTCCACAATGGCCAAGACCAGAGAGCTGTGTAAGGACATCAGGGATAAAATTGTATACCTGCACAAGGCTGGGATGGGCTACAGGACAATAGGCAAGCAGCTTGGTGAGAAGGCAACAACTGTTGGCGCAATTATTAGAAAATGGAAGAAGTTCAAGATGACGGTCAATCACCCTCGGTCTGGGGCTCCATGCAAGATCTCACCTCGTGGGGCATCAATGATCATGAGGAAGGTGAGGGATCAGCCCAGAACTACACAGCAGGACCTGGTCAATGACCTGAAGAGAGCTGGGACCACAGTCTCAAAGAAAACCATTAGTAACACACTACGCCGTCATGGATTAAAATCCTGCAGCACACGCAAGGTCCCCCTGCTCAAGCCAGCGCATGTCCAAGCCCGTCTGAAGTTTGCCAATGACCATATGGATGATCCAGAGGAGGAATGGGAGAAGGTCATGTGGTCTGATGAGACAGAAATATAGCTTTTTGGTCTAAACTCCACTCGCCGTGTTTGGAGGAAGAAGAAGGATGACTACAACCCCAAGAACACCATCCCAACCGTGAAGCATGGAGTTGGAAACATCATTCTTTGGGGATGCTTTTCTGCAAAGGGGACAGGACGACTGCACCGTATTGAGGGGAGGATGGATGGGGCCATGTATCGCGAGATCTTGGCCAACAACCTCCTTCCCTCAGTAAGAGCATTGAAGATGGGTCGTGGCTGGGTCTTCCAGCATGACAACGACCCGAAATACACAGCCAGGGAAACTAAGGAGTGGCTCCATAAGAAGCATCTCAAGGTCCTGGAGTGGCCTAGCCAGTCTCCAGACCTGAACCCAATAGAAAATCTTTGGAGGTAGCTGAAAGTCCGTATTGCCCAGCGACAGCCCCGAAACCTGAAGGATCTGGAGAAGGTCTGTATGGAGGAGTGGGCCAAAATCCCTGCTGCAGTGTGTGCAAACCTGGTCAAGACCTACAGGAAACGTATGATCTCTGTAATTGCAAACAAAGGTTTCTGTACCAAATATTAAGTTCTGCTTTTCTGATGTATCAAATACTTATGTCATGCAATAAAATGCAAATTAATTACTTAAAAATCATACAATGTGATTTTCTGGATTTTTGTTTTAGATTCCGTCTCTCACAGTTGAAGTGTACCTATGATAAAAATTACAGACCTCTACATGCTTTGTAAGTAGGAAAACCTACAAAATCGGCAGTGTATCAAATACTTGTTCTCCCCACTGTATATATATATATATATATATAGAGAGAGAGAGAGAGAGAGAGAGAGAGACTGATAAAGAGAGTGAGAGTGAGACTGATAAAGGGAGAGAGAGAGAGACAGAGAGAGAGAGAGAGACAGAGAGAGACTGATAAAGAGAGAGACTGATAAAGAGAGAGTGAGACTAATAAAGGGAGAGAGACAGAAAGAGAGAGAGAGACAGAGAGAGACTGATTGAAGAGCGAGACTGATAAAGAGAGAGAGATAGAGGAGATAGTCCATCTGAAACATTCTTGATGTATTTAGTCCGTATTAAGTTAACATTTTAAACCAACCTTTCTGTAAGGTAACGAGGTCAGATTGCAGCTCTATCATAGTCTGGTCAACAGTTGGGGCAATGGCCTTGGGAAAGTATTCAGACCCCTTCCCTTTTTCCACATGTTGTTACACTACAGCCTTATTCTAAAATGGATTCAATAAATTAAAAAATCCTCAGCAATCTACACACAATTCCCCATAATGACAAAGCGAAAACAGATTTTAAAAACAGAAATACCTTATTTACATAAGTATTCAGACCCTTTGCTATGAGACTCGAAATTGAGCTCAGTTGCATCCTGTTTCCATTGATCATCCTGGGAGAACCTTCCAGAAGGCCAACCATCTCTGCAGCACTCCACCAATCAGGCCTTTATGGTAGAGTGGCCAGACGGAAGCCACTCCTCAGTAAAAAGGCACATGACAGCCCACTTGGAGTTTGCCAAAAGGCACCTAAAGGACTCTCAGACCATGAGAAACAAGATTCTCTGGTCTGATGAAACCAAGATTGAACTCTTTGGCCTGAACGCCAAGCGTCACGTCTGGAGGAAATCTGGCACCATCCCTATGGTAAAGCAAGGTGGAAGCATCATGCTGTGGGGATGTTTTTCAGCGGCAGGGACTGGGGGACTAGTCAGGATCCAGCGAAAGATCAATGGAGCAAAGTACAGAGAGATCCTTGATGAAAACCTGCTCCAGAGTGCTCAGGACCTCAGACTGGGGTGAAGGTTCACCTTCCAACAGGACAACGACCCTAAGCACACAGCTAAGACAACGCAGGAGTGTCATCGGGACACGTCTCAATGTCCTTGAGTGGTCCAGTCTGAGCCCGGAATTGAACCTGATTGAAAGTTTCTGGAGAGACCTGAAAAAAGCTGTGCATCTATGCTCCCCATCCAAGCTGACAGAGCTTGAGAGGATCTGCAGAGAAGAATGGGAGAAACTCCACAAATACAGGTGTGTCAAGCTTGTAGCGTCATACCCAATTAGACTCTAAATGAGTAAAGGGTCCGAATACTTATGTAAATGTCATATTTCCGTTTTTTTATAAATTAGCAAAAATGTCTAAAAACTGAATGCACTGTACATCACTGAGCCATCACAATGAGCCATCACTGCAAAGAGCCATCACAATGAGCCATCACAATGAGCCATCACTGCAATGAGAAATGGGACATGAAGTACGTACTTGGAGGAGAGGCAACAGAGAACATGGAGGAGACACGCAACAGAGAACATTTAGTATGTACTGACAACAGAGAACATTTAGTATGTACTGACAACAGAGAACATTTAGTATGTACTGACAACAGAGAACATTTAGTATGTACTGACAACAGAGAACATTTAGTATGTACTGACAACAGAGAACATTTAGTATGTACTGACAACAGAGAACATGGAGGAGAGACACGCAACAGAGAACATTTAGTATGTACTGACAACAGAGAACATTTAGTATGTACTGACAACAGAGAACATTTAGTATGTACTGACAACAGAGAACATTTAGTATGTACTGACAACAGAGAACATTTAGTATGTACTGACAACAGAGAACATTTAGTATGTACTGACAACAGAGAACATTTAGTATGTACTGACAACAGAGAACATCTTAGTATGTACTGACAACAGAGAACATTTAGTATGTACTGACAACAGAGAACATTTAGTATGTACTGACAACAGAGAACATTTAGTATGTACTGACAACAGAGAACATTTAGTATGTACTGACAACAGAGAACATTTAGTATGTACTGACAACAGAGAACATGGAGGAGAGACACGCAACAGAGAACATTTAGTATGTACTGACAACAGAGAACATTTAGTATGTACTGACAACAGAGATAATTTAGTATGTACTGACAACAGAGAACATTTAGTATGTACTGACAACAGAGAACATTTAGTATGTACTGACAACAGAGAACATTTAGTATGTACTGACAACAGAGAACATTTAGTATGTACTGACAACAGAGAACATTTAGTATGTACTGACAACAGAGATAATTTAGTATGTACTGACAACAGAGAACATTTAGTATGTACTGACAACAGAGAACATTTAGTATGTACTGACAACAGAGAACATTTAGTATGTACTGACAACAGAGAACATTTAGTATGTACTGACAACAGAGAACATTTAGTATGTACTGACAACAGAGAACATTTAGTATGTACTGACAACAGAGAACATGGAGGAGAGACACGCAACAGAGAACATTTAGTATGTACTGACAACAGAGAACATTTAGTATGTACTGACAACAGAGATCATTTAGTATGTACTGACAACAGAGAACATTTAGTATGTACTGACAACAGAGAACATTTAGTATGTACTGACAACAGAGAACATTTAGTATGTACTGACAACAGAGTACATGGAGGAGAGACACGCAACAGAGAACATTTAGTATGTACTGACAACAGAGAACATTTAGTATGTACTGACAACAGAGAATATTTAGTATGTACTGACAACAGAGAACATTTAGTATGTACTGACAACAGAGAACATTTAGTATGTACTGACAACAGAGAACATTTAGTATGTACTGACAACAGAGAACATTTAGTATGTACTGACAACAGAGAACATGGAGGAGAGACACGCAACAGAGAACATTTAGTATGTACTGACAACAGAGAACATTTAGTATGTACTGACAACAGAGAACATTTAGTATGTACTGACAACAGAGAACATTTAGTATGTACTGACAACAGAGAACATGGAGGAGAGACACGCAACAGAGAACATTTAGTATGTACTGAAAACAGAGAACATTTAGTATGTACTGACAACAGAGAACATGGAGGAGAGACACGCAACAGAGAACATTTAGTATGTACTGACAACAGAGAACATTTAGTATGTACTGACAACAGAGAACATTTAGTATGTACTGACAACAGAGAACATTTAGTATGTACTGACAACAGAGAACATTTAGTATGTACTGACAACAGAGAACATTTAGTATGTACGACAACAGAGAACATTTAGTATGTACTGACAACAGAGAACATTTAGTATGTACTGACAACAGAGAACATTTAGTATGTACTGACAACAGAGAACATAAAGGAGAGACACGCAACAGAGAACATTTAGTATGAACTGACAACAGAGAACATTTAGTATGTACTGACAACAGAGAACATTTAGTATGTACTGACAACAGAGAACATTTAGTATGTACTGACAACAGAGAACATTTAGTATGTACTGACAACAGAGAACATTTAGTATGTACTGACAACAGAGAACATTTAGTATGTACTGACAACAGAGAACATTTAGTATGTACTGACAACATAGAACATTTAGTATGTACTGACAACAGAGAACATTTAGTATGTACTGACAACAGAGAACATTTAGTATGTACTGACAACAGAGAACATGGAGGAGAGACACGCAACAGAGAACATTTAGTATGTACTGACAACAGAGAACATTTAGCATGTACTGACAACAGAGAACATGGAGGAGAGACGCAACAGAGAACATTTAGTATCTACTGACAACAGAGATCATTTAGTATGTACTGACAACAGAGAACATTTAGTATGTACTGACAACAGAGAACATTTAGTATGTACTGACAACAGAGAACATTTAGTATGTACTGACAACAGAGAACATTTAGTATGTACTGACAACAGAGAACATTTAGTATGTACTGACAACAGAGAACATTTAGTATGTACTGACAACAGAGAACATTTAGTATGTACTGACAACAGAGAACATTTAGTATGTACTGACAACAGAGAACATTTAGTATGTACTGACAACAGAGAACATTTAGTATGTACTGACAACAGAGAACATTTAGTATGTACTGACAACAGAGAACATTTAGTATGTACTGACAACAGAGAACATTTAGTATGTACTGACAACAGAGAACATTTAGTATGTACTGACAACAGAGAACATTTAGTATGTACTGACAACAGAGAACATTTAGTATGTACTGACAACAGAGAACATTTAGTATGTACTGACAACAGAGAACATGGAGGAGAGACACGCAACAGAGAACATTTAGTATGTACTGACAACAGAGAACATTTAGTATGTACTGACAACAGAGAACATGGAGGAGAGACGCAACAAGATTAGTATCTACTGACAACAGAGATCATTTAGTATGTACTGACAACAGAGAACATTTAGTATGTACTGACAACAGAGAACATTTAGTATGTACTGACAACAGAGAACATTTAGTATGTACTGACAACAGAGAACATTTAGTATGTACTGACAACAGAGAACATTTAGTATGTACTGACAACAGAGAACATTTAGTATGTACTGACAACAGAGAACATTTAGTATGTACTGACAACAGAGAACATGGAGGCATTAATACCATCATTGCTGAGTGGGGGACAGCATTAAGGTGACCACTGTCTGGTAGGGGGTTCCACTAGTTACCACAGCCACAAAGTCAAATTAACGAAAACAACAAAAAATATATATTTTAAGGTTAATTTAAGGTTAGGCATAAGGTTAGCTGTGTGGTTAAGGTTAGGTTTAAAATCACATTTCAAGAAGATACATTTGAGAAACGCTTAGACTTTGTGGCTGTGGTAACTAGTGACGACCGGTAGGTAGCCGGGACAGTGGTAGATTGAACTAGAGGTCATACACAGAACCACATCTGAATTGTGAATTCAGATCAATAAATTGCACTTTAAACATGAAGAGAAATTGTACATTTGTCACATAATAATAATAATAAGCCATTTAGCAGACGCTTTTATCCAACGCGACGTACAGTCATGTGCCCATACAATTTTACGTATGGGTGGTCCCGGGGATTGAACCCACTACCCTGGCGGCGTTACAAGCGCCGTGCTCTACCAATTGAGCTACAGAGGACCACATCCCTGGTTTAACAATACATGGGGAATATTTAAACTGAACGTCTAGAATCTGAACAATATGGAACGTTCTGAAAGTTGGCCCAACTCTGCATAATAATAATGTATTACATTCCTATAGCGCTTTTCATAACAGTCTCATGTCTCAGGTTCAGCCTAATGGAACTACCTCCATGTTGAGGATATTTATAAGTTATATTCTCCAAGAATCAATGGCTAGGCCCAGAGCCATATATTAAAACGATACATTATTTCAACAAGTGCAGTTTGTGACCCTGCTTTTAAGACAGTACTCACTGGTGTTAATCAGATCTTCAGTCTCCTCTTCCTCTCCTTCTTCTTCCTCCTCCTCCTCCTCCTCCTCCTCTTCATCTCCCAAAACGTCTTCCTCCTCTTTTCTTAAGATATAATATTCTGGAGAGGAAGAGGAGGGTATCTCTTCTTTCACTATAACACCCTCCTCTTCTTCTTTCAATGTTATAGCCTCCTCTTCCTCCTTTTTCATTCTGAAAGCTTCTACCTCCTCCTCTTCCACTGTGACAGCCTCTATCCCCTCTTCCTCTTTCACTCTAAAGTGTTCTTTCTCTTCTGTCACTGGAACATCCTCTGCATCTTTCTCATTTTTCATTCCGAAAGCATCCTCCTGTTCTTCTTTTACGACAATGTTCAGCCCCAGAGCTTCTTTCTCCGTCCAGCAGACCTCCTCTTCTTTAGCAGGAGGAGAGTAGCTTGGTGAGCTCATGGTCGGGGATGTTAGCTAGATTGCTAGTTACGATTAACGAGTAGCCTGGTGCTAAGCTAACATAGCAAGCCAGCTAGCTACCTGACTAACAACGTAAATGTTAACTTAAATGGGGCAACTAGCTACACGAAAGAAGTTTAAAACACAGAAGGCGTCTACAGAGCTCCAATGTTTGGGCTACGTTGGCTAGCACGCCACCGAGGTGACTGACTAGACCACTGTGAAACGATAAAGTTTACCTAAATACTTCCGGGTCACGGATTTTTAGAATCCCTTCAGCATAAGAGTCCTGTCCTGTATACTTTCTAAATGAATAATTAGGGAGAAAATGATGGGAAATTATATGTGATTTATTTGTTTATTGTTATATTTTTTTAAAATCTAAATGGTCAATATTTGTTTATTTTGTGTGTGTACTCCTATCATTTACTTAGTCTCCTGAGTGGCGCAGTGGTCTAAGGCACTGCATCGCAGTGCTAACTGTGCCACTAGAGATCCTGGTTCGAATCCAGGCTCTGTCGTAGCCGGCTGCGACTGGGAGACTCATGGGCGGCGCTTTATTGGCCTAGCGTTGTCCAGGGTAGGGGAGGGAATGGCCGGCAGGGATGTAGCTCAGTTGATAGAGCATGGCGTTTGCAACGCCAGGGTTGTGGGTTCGTTTCCCACGGGGGACCAGTTTGAAAAAAAAAAAGACTAAAAAAAAAAAAGACTAAAAAAAATATATATATGTATTCACTAACTGTAAGTCGCTCTGGATAAGAGCGTCTGCTAAATGACTAAAATGTAAATGTAAATTTATTGCACCGTACATAATCACCTGGACGTTGTGTCAGTAAAAGGTGGTACCATTCTGCTCGGCAGCATGTATGGCTTCCAAATCCACAGAGTTTACACACAGAGGGGCGTCGCTGCTCATTAAAGAGTGGCCAATCAACTTAAATCAAATATATATATATTAATATTGGCCATAAATATTACACGCTAAAAGTCACAAAGTCAGAAGGCCCGCCTACTCGTGTGATGACACTTAAACCAATTTAACTGTTCTCGGAAAATGACCAATCAGATGAGGGAGTGTGATGACGCGTATGCCGACCGGCTTGCAGGGCAGACAAGAGACGTGCATTTCTTTTATCTATTGATCCATCAATGATGTGGTTATTTAATAACTAAATAATACAACCAACCGTTCTAAATGTAAAGTGGTAATCAGATATTTATTATAGCCTTGTAGTTGCAAGAGGTCAAAACATTTAATAATAATAATAATAATAATTGATTGGAATTACCTGGCACTTTTCTAGAAGTTCCAATCAATTATGATTAAATGTTTTGACCTCTTCCATAGCTTGAAGACCATGCTTTAGTACAGAGACGGAAACTGGTACAAAATACAAAAAAGGTTGACTGCAAGGCTATAATAAGACATCGCCCACGTTATCTGCTTTCCTGGTTTTAAGGTAAATATGAAAAAGTATACAGCAAATAGGGGTGGCAATACAGTCTGCTACCGTTCTCAATGGTTTCCCATCTAGCTTCCATCTAGCTTAATGTAACCAGTTACTGCTCAGTGGGGACCTTGGTCAGAGCAACACAACGGGAGGGTTAAGGTAAATATGAAAAAGTATTCAGTATAGCAAATAGGGGTGGCAGTACAGTCTGCTACCGTCCTCAATGGTTTCCCATCTAGCTTCCATCTAGCTTAATGTAACCAGTTACTGCTCAGTGGGGACCTTGGTCAGAGCAACACAACGGGAGGGTTAAGGTAAATATGAAAAAGTATACAGTCTAGCAAATAGGGCTGGCAGTACAGTCTGCTACCGTTCTCAATAGTTTTCCATCTAGCTTGTCTATACCTGGTGGTTTATCATTATTGATAGATAACAAGTTTTCCACCTCTCCCACGCTAACTTGACCAAATTCAAAACAGCAATCCTTCTCTTTCATTAATTGATCTTTTATACAAAAAAATATGATGGTTCACTGTTCAATGTTGTCATTTCACTTCTGAGTGTTTCCACTTTACTAGTGAAATAGTCATGGAAATGAATGGCCATATCAAAAGGTTTTCTTTTAAATGACTCATCAACTTCAATGAACGATGGAGATTAACTGGGTTTTCTGCCCCTCATATCATTTAAGGTACTCCAAAAGAATATATGTGTTTTATTTAATTTATCTTGGTTTGGTAATATAATTTATTGTTATTTTTGTAAAGTTCAGTCACTAAATGTCTAAATTGACAGTATGTCAACTAATCAGCTGAGCAGCCCGACTTGTCTAAATTGACAGTATGTATAATCAACCAATCAGCTGAGCAGCCCGACTTGTCTAAATTGACAGTATGTATAATCAACCAATCAGCTGAGCAACCCGACTTGTTTGCCCTCTCTTTTGCGTATTCATTTTATTTTATAAGTCAATTAAAGACAGATTCCTATTTACAATGACGGCCTACATTAAACCATACATTTGTTCAATTCATCATCAATCTAAAGGGCTCTAACAGTTTTCAGTTAACGTCTTAACAGCTGCTTGTCAACAATTGGCAAGAATAGTTTTACAAATACTTCCAGTGCTGCATCTGGATTCACTTCCTCATACACATCAGACCAACATACATGTTTTACAGCTTCAACAAAAGAGTCCTGAGAAAACATTTTTTTATAAGATCTCTTATAAATTACTTTACTGGCCACAATGTTATGGTCACTACAGCCAATGGGAACTGATATTGTTATGGTCACTACAGCCAATGGGAACTGATATTGTTATGGTCACTACCAGCCAATGGGAACTGATATTGCTTTGGAGCAAAAGCTAAAAGTAGCTAGCTAGCTGGTAAATGAGTATTTTCCCCAAAGCCCCATTGGGCAAGACCGCTAATACATCCTCCTCTCACACAAAGGCTCAAAATGCTTCTAGCTGCTCCTATTTTAATCTCTAAATTCTTCTAGCTGCTCCTATTTTAATCTCTAAATGCTTCTAGCTGCTCCTATTTTAATCTCTAAATGCTTCTAGCTGCTTCTATTTTAATCTCTAAATAGACCGCTAATACATCCTCCTCTCACACAAAGGCTCAAAATGCTTCTAGCTGCTCCTATTTTAATCTCTAAATGCTTCTAGCTGCTCCTATTTTAATCTCTAAATGGGTCGTTACTATGTGGCAGGGTCGTCTCTCTATCTCCTTTTCGGAAAAGCTCCATCACCGAGTTTCTCCTCGCCGCAGTATTAGCCGGCTAGCCTAACTTTAGCTTGGCTTGCTAACCTCTCTAGCCAAAATTGACGAGGACGCGTGTGGGGCGTTGCGCATGCAAATAGCGCGCATATGAGAACCAATCCAAAAAAAAGTTGGCGTCGCTCAGGGTCGCTAAGAATTTGAGCTAACCTCAACCTTTGAAAAGCCAGAAGTTACCAGTGACCCTGGTGTAGTCATATAGGGAGTGCGTCAGCAGCATTAGATAAGATAATGAGCAATACTTCCTCTTGAAGAGGACAGCTAATGGCGAACCAGTCAATGTTCAGGGTCACCCAGAAAAATAGACCTCTCTGTTAACATCACACGCACTATCCAAGCATTGCACACACATGATCCAAATACTGACTGTTAGCTCTTGGTGGCCCTTTAGCAACACCCCAAAAGAAGAGGCTTTAGATGAGGCAGGTAATAGTAATATAGTAATATGCCACTTAGCAGACGCTTTTATCCAAAGCGACTTACAGTCATGTGTGCGTAAATTTTTTGTGTATGGGTGGTCCCGGGGATCGAACCCACTACCCTGGCGTTACAAGCGCCGTGCTCTACCAGCTGAGCTGCAGAGGACCACAGGTGACCTTGCAACCACAACACTAACAACATTTGACATGAGATCCTCTCTAAGCTTTCCAGGAATATGGCTCTGAACGTATACAGCAACACCTCCCCTACAGGCATTCCTGTCTTTTCTGTAGATGTTATATCCTTATACAGCAACACCTCCCCTACAGGCATTCCTGTCTTTTCTGTAGATTGTTATATCGTTGTATTGCTACCACTGTATCGTCAAAGGAATTATCTAAGTGAGTTTCAGAGGTGGCCAGTATATGAATGCTATCCGATGTTAGCAAGTTATTGATTTCATTAACCTTTCTAAGGCTACATATATTAAATATGGGCTGTTATTAGCCCTGTCCCGGGTAGCTTGCCGGAGAATAGTCAATGAGGCCCTTGTGAGTGTCAGTTGGTGTGTGTGTGTGTGTGTGATGTTGGGCTGAAGCTACTGACCCAGAAGTTGATGGAAAAGTTATTTTTTCCCAGACCAAAAGTTTATTTTTTAATTTATTTAACTAAACAGCTAACCATATTGTATTGATACGTACTAAGAGAAGCAAGTTTGATTATTCAGATTTTTGTATGAGAATAAAATAAAATAAACATAGCCTACTACACATCTGCATTCATTCAGTCAAACAAACAGATCATATCTAAATAAGCATTTAGCTCTATAACATTACCATACATAATTATATAACCCTTCTCCACATTACAATCAGCATCTGTACTTTTGGGAACATTATATCTGTAATTTTTCATCTCAACAACTTATGAACATTTTCAGAACAACGTCATCACATTTTTATACACCTTTAGCTTGAAGACTAGAACACAAATTAACTCAATGAAACACAACTAAATTCATGAGGTTAAGGTTAAGGTTATAATAAAAAAAATACACATTCTATTCATCCACTTAATCATTTATATTTTAAAATATCCAAATCATATGACGAACATCTAAAGGTTCATAATTGTATCCAATCAATCCAAATCAATAATCAAAGCAAAATACACATTTAAAAATGTTAATCTTATTTGATCATGTCAGAAGAGGAAAAAACTAAAACAAAAGTGGGCCTATTTTAATGATTTCATATAAACAATATGATGTAATGTGGCATAAACAAAAACACAAATTCTCAGTCAAAAACATAAGTCAGAACACAGCCTCTCTATCCTCTCATGTGACTTCAGATCCTCTGTCCGGGAAAATGTATTTCCAAAATTAGGTTCCCTAACTGACTGAAACACTTTCCGCACTGGGAGCAGTGGTAGGCCTTATCCTCCCCTCTGTGTATTCTCTCATGCGTTTTCAGGCTCCCTAACCGGGTGTATTCATTCCGCCGATTCAGTTGCACAACGGAATTTCTGCAGCTGTTTGGAGTTTCTATTGGACAAATCCCCATCCCCGTTTTGTTCCGTTTGCTTCCGTTTTAAGATACGTTTTGCAGCAGAATTACTGTAATGAATACACCCCAGGGGGTTGGAATCGAAATTCCATTCTGAAAAGAACCCCCAAGAAGTTGGTTCCGTTCCACTGTTCCGAGCCAATGATGTGTTCCCTGGATGACTGACAGGGGACGCTGTATTGAAGCCACCCGGCAGCCATCTTGGAACTCCTCCATCATTGGAAGCTATAGAAATGGATTTATTACGTCTTTACACCTTTATTCTATATCAGACACCTTAATGCATACTTATATACTTGTAGTGGTCCTCTGTAGCTCAGCTGGTAGAGCACGGTGCTTGTAACGCCAAGGTAGTGGGTTCGATCCCCGGGACCACCCATACACAAAAAAAATGTATGCACGCATGACTGTAAGTCGCTTTGGATAAAAGCGTCTGCTAAATGGCATATTATCTTTATTATCTTTATAAATTACTGTGGTCCTCTGTAGCTCAATTGGTAGAGCATTGCGCTTGTAACGCCAGGGTAGTGGGTTCGGGACCATCCATACATAAAAAATGTATGCACACAACTGTAAGTCGCTTTGGATAAAAGCGTCTGCTAAATGGCATATTATTATTATTATTATTATTATGTGAGGTAAACATAAAAATAAAACATGAAAAATATATAACATCTTCCTTAAAGTATAATCTTTTTTAGTACTAATATTACTGTCTCCACTACAAAAAATACTTAAAATACATTTAATTGAAATACTGTAGAATTCCATTAATTCCAATGGAGGACTGCTCCTACTGGGGAGTGTCAATATGGCCGACTGGTAGCTTCAAAGCCTCTAAATACATAGCATCAGCAATCCAGGGTTTATATACGTCATTGGTTCAGACCAGCAAAATAAAGTTCTGAACCGGTTCAAACCCCAAATAACAATACATAGCGTCAGCAATCCAGGGTTTATATACGTCATTGGTTCAGACCAGCAAAATAAAGTTCTGAACCGGTTCAAACCCCAAATAACAATACATAGCATCAGCAATCCAGGGTTTATATACGTCATTGGTTCAGACCAGCAAAATAAAGTTCTGAACCGGTTCAAACCCAAATAAGGTACCGGTACATATCGTTCCTTTCTTCGCAAACGGCCACACTGGCAAAGATTTTCAGCTCGTAGGCGGACACTGGAAGATGTTTCTGAGTGAGAGCTTTGCATAGGCGCTTCGTTGGCATTTCTGTGAGACTGTAAGAAAATGCCTGGAACTTAAAAGTAACTGCCCAGTGTTTCTAGATTTCTATTAATTGTGACCTATAATTACTTACAATATGAGTGAAATTGGTTTTCCTTCCAAAAAATGGTCATTTAGGTATGTTAAAAAGCAGCTTTTCTGTGTTGGAATGGTGTGGGCGTATACCGGTCATGAAAAATATTAACGAGAGTAGACCGCTGATTGGCCAGCGCATCCTCCTCTATACCGCTGATTGGCCAGCTCATCCTCCTCTAGACCGCTGATTGGCCAGCTCATCCTCCTCTAGACCGCTGATTGGCCAGCTCATCCTCCTCTAGTCCGCTGATTGGCCAGCTCATCCTCCTCTAGACCGCTGATTGGCCAGCTCATCCTCCTCTAGACCGCTGATTGGCCAGCGCATCCTCCTCTAGTCCGCTGATTGGCCAGCGCATCCTCCTCTAGACCGCTGATTGGCCAGCGCATCCTCCTCTAGTCCGCTGATTGGCCAGCTCATCCTCCTCTAGTCCGCTGATTGGCCAGCTCATCCTCCTCTAGACCGCTGATTGGCCAGCTCATCCTCCTCTAGACCGCTGATTGGCCAGCTCATCCTCCTCTATGAGGAAATAGGAAGCATTTTTGAAACAGTCTGTTTTAGATACAAGTTTGAGATTGGGTTTTATTAAGTGTTTTTTCTCCAATTGATGCTTTGGCCACATACGAGTATAGGATGAGTCAATAACATTATTTGGGTATGAGTTAACAGAATATTAACATTTTAAAATGAGATTTTCACTAGGCAATTACTTTTAAAATAACATAATTAACCAGTTCCCAAGCTTTTAAAATAAAGGTTCTGTTCCAGACCAGTAGAGATCACTTTCGTTACCGGTTCTGTTTCTGTTCCTCAAATGTTTTGTTATTTTCCGGTTTTAGGTCCGGTTCCACACTGGGCGCACTGGAAAGAGTGTGTGTATTCTCTCATGCCTTTTCAGGTTCCCTAACTGGGTAAAACTCTTTCCACACTGGGAACATTAGAAAGGTTTCTCTCCTGTGTGTATTATTTTATGTTCTTTCAGGTTCCCTAACCGTGTAAAACTATTTCCACACTAGGAGCATTGGAAGGTTTCTCTCCTCTTTGTGTTCTCTCATGCCTTTTCAGGTTCCCTAACAGTGCAAAACCCTTTCCACAATGCGAGCATTGGAAAGGCTTCTCTCCCGTGTGTGTTCTCTCATGCCTTTTCAGGGTCCCTAACTGGGTAAAACTCTTTCCACACTGGGAGCATTGGAAAGGCTTCTCTCCTGTGTGTATTATTTTATGTTCTTTCAGGTTCCCTAACCGTGTAAAACTATTTCCACACTGGGAGCATTGGAAGGGGTTCTCTCCTGTGTGTGTTCTCTCATGCCTTTTCAGGTTCCCTAACAGTGTAAAACCCTTTCCGCAATGCGAGCATTGGAAAGGTTTCTCTCCCATGTGTGTTCTCTCATGCCTTTTCAGGGTCCCTAACTGGGTAAAACTATTTCCACACTGGGAGCATTGGAAAGGCTTCTCTCCTGTGTGTGTTCTCTCATGCTTTTTCAGGTTCCATAACAGGGTGAAACTCTTATTACACTGGGAGCAGGAGTGTGGTCTCGCTGGTTTGGGCGTCTCTGGGTCTCGTTCCCCTGAAGGACCTTTTCCACTGTTAGAGTGAGAGTCTGGTCTCTCTCCTGCCAAAGACAAACAGAGTATTTAGTTAAACAGAGAGACCTAAATGAAATCTCCATATGATAAAACAGTCTTCCTATGAGGTTTAATCCAGACTTGCTGGAACCAACTGCAAAATACACAGGGCAATTCAAATATTGATAGGGAAACTAGTTGCTGAGGAAGTGGCTGTTGTTCTGGATGGTGATAGATTGTGCTGGTATTGTAGTCTGTTTTTGAATTGATTTGGTCTTGTCAATGTTATGTGCAGGGCTCCCTTGTGAAAGAGACCCTGGTCTCAATGGTGACTTCCTGTTTCAATAAAAGTACAACAACAATAAGGATCCCTCATTAGAAAACTGTTCCTTTGGATTCTGGATGCTGATTGGTTGATAGCCGTTAGTTATTCACAATAGTCAACGGGTAATGCATATGTTAACCGTCCCAACACTCCTTCCATCTTCTTTGTAAGTCTTGGTTCCAGCGGTTGTCAGTCGGATCCCTGCAAGGTTTTGTATATATGACCTATTATAGGAATATCCTTGTCTGACTCAAATAGGATTACCTCAAGACTTTTCCGATGTCCAAAAGATTTAAAATCGACATTTTCCTGATATGAAACCTTTAAGTTGCATGTATTAAAAAAATATCTACATTGGTCAGTTCAAAGTTGCTTTTTAATTCTGTCATGGTCCTCTGTAGCTCAGCTGGTAGAGCACGGCGCTTGTAACGCCAAGGTAGTGGGTTCAATCCCCGGGACCACCCATACACAAAAATTTATGCACGCATGACTGTAAGTCGCTTTGGATAAAAGCGTCTGCTAAATGGCATATTATTATTATTATTAAATGCATTTCCTGTTACCAAGTCATTTACGGTTTTCTATGCCTTTAGTTTTCCATGTGTGGACCAATTTATCAGTGAATTCTGAAAAGCTCTCCAAGGATTGTTCCATAAGGTTGTGTTTCTTTAGAGTCATATTGGTTCTTGTAGAATACGTTTCATTGTCTTCCATATTGTTATAGTGTTCTTAACTATGAAGTTGCTAATGTTCTTAGCTTTATGAATATATACAAGCAGTTTAGTTTATTAGCAGAAATAGAAAGACAGTTTGTAACAGTAAAAAAAAAACTACAACAGTATGTGCAGGAGGGGGAAAAAAAGCCCCGAAGGGCTGGTCTAGTTTACAGTGGGGGAAAAAGCCCTGAAGGTCTAGTTTATTTATTTCAATTGACTGATTTCCTTATTTACATTTACATTTTAGTCATTTAGCAGACGCTCTTATCCAGAGCGACTTACAGGAGCATTTAGGGTTAAGTGCCTTGCTTAAGGGCACATCGACAGATTTTTTTCACCTTATATTAACTGTAACTCAGTAAAATCTTTGTAATTGTTGAATTTATCTTTTCGTTCAGTGTATTATTTATTCTCCTGACTCTTTAAGAAGCCCTCCTGTTCTCCACTCATTACCTGTATTAACTGCACCTGTTTGAACTCGTTACCTGTATAAAAGACACCTGTCCACACACTCAATCAAACAGACTCCAACCTCTCCACAATGACCAAGACCAGAGAGCTGTGTAAGGACATCAGGGATAAAATTGTAGACCTGCACAAGGCTTGGATGGGCTACAGGACAAGAGGCAAGCAGCTTGGTGAGAAGGCAACAACTGTTGGTGCAATTATTAGAAAATGGAAGAAGTTCAAGATGACGGTCAATTACCCTCGGTCTGGGGCTCCATGCATGATCTCACCTTGTGGGGCATCAATGATCATGAGGAAGGTGAGGGATCAGCCTAGCACTACACGGCAGGACCTGGTCAATGACCTGAAGAGAGCTGGGACCACAGTCTCAAAGAAAACCATTAGTAACACACTACGCCGTCATGGATTAAAATCCTGCAGCGCATGCAAGGTCCCCCTGCTCAAATACTTTTTTTCCCCACTGTATATATATATTTAATATGTAAAATATATATACAGTGGGGAAAAAAAGTATTTAGTCAGCCACCAATTGTGCAAGTTCTCCCACTTAAAAAGATGAGAGAGGCCTGTAATTTTCATCATAGGTACACGTCAACTATGACAGACAAATTGAGGAAAAAAAATCCAGAAAATCACATTGTAGGATTTTTAATGAATTTATTAGCAAATTATGGTGGAAAATAAGTATTTGGTCACCTACAAACAAGCAAGATTTCTGGCTCTCACAGACCTGTAACTTCTTCTTTAAGAGGCTCCTCTGTCCTCCACTCGTTACCTGTATTAATGGCACCTGTTTGAACTTGTTATCAGTATAAAAGACACCTGTCCACAACCTCAAACAGTCACACTCCAAACTCCACTATGGCCAAGACCAAAGAGCTGTCAAAGGACACCAGAAACCATATTGTAGACCTGCACCAGGCTGGGAAGACTGAATCTGCAATAAGTAAGCAGCTTGGTTTGAAGAAATCAACTGTGGGAGCAATTATTAGGAAATGGAAGACATACAAGACCACTGATAATCTCCCTCGATCTGGGGCTCCACGCAAGATCTCACCCCGTGGGGTTAAAATGATCACAAGAACGGTGAGCAAAAATCCCAGAACCACATGGGGGGACCTAGTAAATGACCTGCAGAGAGCTGGGACCAAAGTAACAAAGCCTACCATCAGTAACACACTATGCCGCCAGGGACTCAAATCCTGCAGTGCCAGACGTGTCCCCCTGCTTAAGCCAGTACATGTCCAGGCCCGTCTGAAGTTTGCTAGAGTGCATTTGCATGATCCAGAAGAGGATTGGGAGAATGTCAGATGAAACCAAAATATAACTTTTTGGTAAAAACTCAACTCGTCGTGTTTGGAGGACAAAGAATGCTGAGTTGCATCCAAAGAACACCATACCTACTGTGAAGCATGGGGGTGGAAACATCATGCTTTGGGGCTGTTTTTCTGCAAAGGGACCAGGACGACTGATCCGTGTAAAGGAAAGAATGAATGGGGCCATGTATCGTGAGATTTTGAGTGAAAATCTCCTTCCATCAGCAAGGGCATTGAAGATGAAACGTGGCTGGGTCTTTCAGCATGACATTTATGATCCCAAACACACCGCCCGGGCAACGAAGGAGTGGCTTCGTAAGAAGCATTTCAAGGTCCTGGAGTGGCCTAGCCAGTCTCCAGATCTCAACCCCATAGAAAATCTTTGGAGGGAGTTGAAAGTCCGTGTTGCCCAGTGACAGCCCCAAAACATCACTGCTCTAGAGGAGATCTGCATGGAGGAATGGGCCAAAATACCAGCAACAGTGTGTGAAAACTTTGTGAAGACTTACAGAAAACGTTTGACCTGTGTCATTGCCAACAAAGGGTATATAACAAAGTATTGAGAAACTTTTGTTATTGACCAAATACTTATTTTCCACCATAATTTGCAAATAAATTCATAAAAAATCCTACAATGTGATTTTCTGGATTTTTTTTTATCTCATTTTGTCTGTCATAGTTGACGTGTACCTATGATGAAAATTACAGGCCTCTCTCATCTTTTTAAGTGGGAGAACTTGCACAATTGGTGGCTGACTAAATACTTTTTTTCCACCACTGTAACCTGGTAAATATATATATTTCATATGTAAAATATATATAACCTGGTAAATATATATATATATATATAATATATAAAATACAGTGGGGGAAAAAAGTTCTCCCACTTAAAAAGATGAGAGAGGCCTGTAATTTTCATCATAGGTACACGTCAACTATGACAGACAAAATGAGAGAGAAAAAATCCAGAAATCACATTGTAGGATTTGTTATGAATTTATTTGCAAATTATGGTAGAAAATAAGTATTTGGTCTAACAAAAGTTGCTCAATACTTTGTTATATACCCTTTGTTGGCAATGACACAGGTCAAACGTTTTCTGTAAGTCTTCCCAACGTTTTCACACACTGTTGCTGGTATTTTGGCCCATTCCTCCATGCAGATCTCCTCTAGAGCAGTGATGTTTTGGGGCTGTCACTGGGCAACACGGACTTTCAACTCCCTCCAAAGATTTTCTATGGGGTTGAGATCTGGAGACTGGCTAGGCCACTCCAGGACCTTGAAATGCTTCTTACGAAGCCACTCCTTCGTTGCCCGGGCGGTGTGTTTGGGATCATAAATGTCATGCTGAAAGACCCAGCCACGTTTCATCTTCAATGCCCTTGCTGATGGAAGGAGATTTTCACTCAAAATCTCACGATACATGGCCCCATTCATTCTTTCCTTTACACGGATCAGTCGTCCTGGTCCCTTTGCAGAAAAACAGCCCCAAAGCATGATGTTTCCACCCCCATGCTTCACAGTAGGTATGGTGTTCTTTGGATGCAACTCAGCATTCTTTGTCCTCCAAACACGACGAGTTGAGTTTTTACCAAAAAGTTATATTTTGGTTTCATCTGACATTCTCCCAATCCTCTTCTGGATCATGCAAATCCACTCTAGCAAACTTCAGACGGGCCTGGACATGTACTGGCTTAAGCAGGGGGACACGTCTGGCACTGCAGGATTTGAGTCCCTGGCGGCGTAGTGTGTTACTGATGGTAGGCTTTGTTACTTTGGTCCCAGCTCTCTGCAGGTCATTCACTAGGTCCCACCGTGTGGTTCTGGGATTTTTGCTCACCGTTCTTGTGATCATTTTGACCCCACAGGGTGAGATCTTGCGTGGAGCCCCAGATCGAGGGAGATTATCAGTGGTCTTGTATGTCTTCCATTTCCTAATAATTGCTCCCACAGTTGATTTCTTCAAACCAAGCTGCTTACCTATTGCTGATTCAGTCTTCCCAGCCGGGTGCAGGTCTACAATGTTGTTTCTGGTGTCCTTTGACAGCTCTTTGGTCTTGGCCATAGTGGAGTTTGGAGTGTGACTGTTTGAGGTTGTGGACAGGTGTCTTTTATACTGATAACAAGTTGAAACAGGTGCCATTAATACAGGTAACGAGTGGAGGACAGAGGAGCCTCTTAAAGAAGAAGTTACAGGTCTGTGAGAGCCAGACATGTTGCTTGTTTGTAGGTGACCAAATACTTATTTTCCACCATAATTTGCAAATAAATTCATAAAAAATCCTACAATGTGATTTTCTGGATTTTTTTTCTCTCCATTTGTCTGTCATAGTTGACGTGTACCTATGATGAAAATTACAGGCCTCTCTCATCTTTTTAAGTGGGAGAACTTGCACAATTGGTGGCGGACTAAATACTTGTTTTCCCCCACTGTAACCTGGTAAATATATATATTTAATATGTAAAATATATATAACCTGGTAAATATATATATATATTTAATATGTAAAATATATATAACCTGGTAAATATATATATATTTAATATGTAAAATAAAATAGTTTAGTTTTTTGGTTATTCATTGTTAAGCCTACAACATGTTTAAACGTTCAGTCTGGTAGATACCAGACTAATTACCATTAGTGATATGATACAGCTTTCAGTGTGGTAGATACCATTAGTGATATGATACAGCTTTCAGTGTGGTAGATACCATTAGTGATAGGATACAGCTTTCAGTCTGGTAGATACCATTAGTGATATGATACAGCTTTCAGTCTGGTAGATACCATTAGTGATATGATACAGCTTTCAGTCTGGTAGATACCATTAGTGATATGATCCAGCTTTCAGTCTGGTAGATACCATTAGTGATATGATCCAGCTTTCAGTCTGGTAGATACCATTAGTGATATGATCCAGCTTTCAGTCTGGTAGATACCATTAGTGATATGATCCAGCTTTCAGTCTGGTAGATACCATTAGTGATATGATACAGCTTTCAGTCTGGTAGATACCATTTGGTTTCCAAGATGGCGTAGTAGTGCAGTTGTGTTTTTATCGTCTGTCTGTAAATAGCCTGTAAATACCCTATTTTTTCGTACATATTTCCCTATCAGACTTTTCATCCTTCTACAAGATATACTTTCCTGCAACCCGCCTCACTCAATGTGGAAAGGATTCTATTATTGATTTACCTTTATCTAGAATCTAGAATCTCCAGTTGAAACTAGCTAGCCAGCTAACTAGCTACTTGCTATTTGCTATTAGCCACAGCTAGCGGTGTTTCACCCAGAACATTGGATTTTTTTCTGCGGGATTAATTTTAATCACTGGACATTGATCACCGGACATTCGGCCAGTCTGCACAGCGCGTTATCGACCCAGAACATATCAGTTTTTCCGCCGGAATCACTGAATCACTGGACCTTTAACTCCGGATTCATCGCTACCAGCTAGCTACCACCAGCCAGCTACAACAAAACGGACGCTGTGGTCTGGCTAATCATCCTGAGCTAGGCCCATCGCCCATCTCCCGGCTATCTACCTCTCTGTCAACCGGACGGGACCACCTAGTGTTGACACGGAGCCCCGCCGATCCTACACGACTGGTCTGCCGACGAAATCGTCTGATGTGGTTACAACGTTAACCACGAAGATTCCATCCATCTGATAGCTCTGGCCCGCTAGCACACGCTAGCCGTGGCCTCTTACTCACTAAACTGAACTAGCTACTGAACTAGCTACTTGCTATTAGCCACAGCTAGCGGTGTTTCACCCAGGACATTGGATTTTTTTCTGCGGGATTAATTTTAATCACTGGACATTGATCACCGGATATTCGGCCAGTCTGCACAGCGCGTTATCGACCCAGAACATATGTGTTTTTCCGCCGGAATCACTGAATCACTGGACCTTTAACTCCGGATTTCATCGCTACCAGCTAGCTACCACCAGCCAGCTACAACAAAACGGACGCTGTGGTCTGGCTAATCATCCTGAGCTAGGCCCATCGCCCATCTCCCGGCTATCTACCTCTCTGTCAACCGGACGGGACCACCTAGTGTTGACACGGAGCCCCGCCGATCCTACACGACTGGTCTGCCGACGAAATCGTCTGATGTGGTTACGACGTTAACCACGAAGATTCCATCCATCTGCTAGCCCTGGCCCGCTAGCACACGCTAGCCGTGGCCTCTTACTAGTGCTTCACCACCGGACCTTATGATAACTCAGCTATACAGCTGATATCTGCTGGACTGTTCCTTTTTACGGTACTACATCCTGTTTATGTTTAGCCTCAGCCCAAACATGGTTAGTTTATTGTTGTTTCGGTTATTTCTAATTGTACTATATCACTGTAGACCCCCCAGCCTAGCTAAACCTGCCTTAGATAGCTCCTTTGCACCTCCCCCTATACACGCGTAGACCGACTCAATTGATGACTCTAGCGATGCTATCTCTTTCATTGTTACCCAACGCTTAGGGTTACCTCCACTTTACTCATATCCTTCCATATCCTTGTCTGTACATAATGCCCTGAATCTTTTCTATAACACCCGGAAATCTGCCCCCTTTATTCTATGTACCCAACGCACTAGAAGACCAGTTCTTAAAGCCTTTAGCCGTATCCTTATTCTAGTCCTCCTCTGTTCCTCTGGTGATGTAGAGGCTAACCCAGGCCCTGCAGCCCTCAGTATCACTCCTACTCCCCAGGCGCTATCATTTGATGACTTCTGTAATCGCAAAAGTCTTGGTTTCTTGCACATAAATATCAGAAGTCTACTTCCTAAGTTTGAGTTATTCACTGCGTTAGCACACTCTGCCAACCCTGATGTTCTAGCAGTGTCTGAATCCTGGCTCAGGAAGGCCACCAAAAATTCTGAAATTTCCATCCCCAACTATAACATTTTCCGTCTAGATAGAACTGCCAAAGGGGGGTGGAGTTGCAATCTACTGTAGAGATAGCCTGCAGAGCTCTATCATACTATCCAGGTCTGTGCCCAAACAGTTTGAGCTTCTACTTCTAAAAATCCACCTTTCCAGAAATAAGTCTCTCACTGTTGCCGCTTGCTACAGACCCCCCTCAGCCCCCAGCTGTGCCCTGGACACCATATGTGAATTGATTGCCCCCCATTTATCCTCTGAGTTTGTACTGCTTGGTGACCTAAATTGGGATATGCTTAATACCCCAGCCATCCTACAATCCAAGTTAGATGCCCTCAACCTCACGCAAATTATCAACGAACCTACCAGGTACAACCCTAAATCCGTAAACATGGGTACCCTCATAGATATCATCCTGACTATCATACCCTCTAAATACACCTCAGCTGTCTTCAACCAGGATCTCAGCGATCACTGCCTTATTGCCTGCGTCCGTAACGGGTCCGCGGTCAAACGACCACCCCTCATCACTGTCAAACGCTCCCTAAAACACTTTAGCGAGGAGGCCTTCCTAATTGACCTGGCCCAGGTATCCTGGATGGATATAGATCTCATTCCGTCAGTAGAGGATGCCTGGTTGTTCCTTAAAAGTAATTTCCTCTCAATCTTAAATAAACATGCCCCATTCAAAAAATACAGAACTAAGAACCGATATAGCCCCTGGTTCTCCTCAGACTTGACTGCCCTTGACCAGCACAAAAACATCCTGTGGCGTACAGCATTAGCATCAAATAGCACCCGCGATATGCAACTTTTCAGGGAAGTTAGGAACCAATATACACAAGCAGTCAGGAAAGCAAAGGCTAAATTTTTCAAACAGAAATTTGCATCCTGTAGCACTAACTCCAAAAAGTTTTGGGACACTGTAAAGTCCATGGAGAATAAGAGCACTTCCTCCCAGCTGCCCACTGCACTGAGGCTAGGAAACACTATCACCACCGATAAATCTACAATAATCGAGAATTTCAACAAGCATTTTGCTACAGCTGGCCATGCTTTCCATCTGGCCACCACTAACCCGGCCACCAACTCTGCACCCTCTGCTGCAACTTGCCCATGCCCCTCCCGCTTCTCCTTCACACAAATTCAGACAGCTGATGTTTTGAAAGCGCTGCAAAATCTGGACCCCTACAAATCAGCTGGGCTAGACAATCTGGACCCTTTCTTTCTAAAACTAGCCGCCGAAATTGTCGCTACCCCTATTACTAGTCTGTTCAACCTCTCTTTCATAACGTCTGAGATCCCCAGAGATTGGAAAGCTGCCGCGGTCATCCCCCTCTTCAAAGGGGGTGACACTCTAGATCCAAATTGCTACAGACCTATATCCATCCTGCCCTGCCTTTCGAAAGTATTCGAAAGCCAAGTTAACAAACAGATAATCGACCATTTCGAATACCACCGTACCTTCTCCGCTATGCAATCTGGTTTCCGAGCTGGTCACGGGTGCACTTCAGCCACGCTCAAGGTCCTAAACGATATTATAACCGCGATTGATAATAGACAGTACTGTGCAGCCGTCTTCATCGACCTGGCCAAGGCTTTCGACTCTGTCAACCACCGCATTCTTATTGGCAGACTAAATAGCCTTGGTTTCTCAAATGACTGCCTCGCCTGGTTCACCAACTACTTCTCAGATAGAGTTCAGTGTGTCAAATCGGAGGGCCTGTTGTCTGGACCTATGGCAGTCTCTATGGGGGTGCCACAGGGTTCAATTCTTGGGCCGACACTTTTCTCCGTGTATATCAATGATGTCGCTCTTGCTGCTGGTGACTCTCAGATCCACCTCTACGCAGACGACACCATTTTGTATACATCTGGCCCTTCATTGGACACTGTGTTAACAAACCTCCAAATGAGCTTCAATGCCATACAACAATCCTTCAGTAGCCTCCAACTGCTCTTAAACACTAGTAAAACTAAATGCATGCTTTTCAATCGAACGCTGCTGGCACCCGCCCACCCGACTAGAATCACCACTCTCGACGGGTCTGACCTAGAGTATGTGGACAACTACAAATACCTAGGTGTCTGGTTAGACTGTAAACTCAACTTCCAGACTCACATAAAGAATCTCCAATCCAAAGTTAAATCTAGAATCGGCTTCCTATTTCGCAACAAAGCCTCCTTCACTCATGCTGCCAAACATGCCCTCGTAAAACTGACTATCCTACCGATCCTTGACTTCGGCGATGTCATTTACAAAATAGCCTCCAACACTCTACTCAGCAAATTGGATGTAGTCTATCACAGTGCCATCCGTTTTGTCTCCAAAGCCCCATACACTACCCACCACTGTGACCTGTACGCTCTTGTTGGCTGGTCCTCACTACATGTTCGTCGTCAAACCCACTGGCTCCAGGCCATCTATAAATCACTGCTAGGCAAATCCCCGCCTTATCTTAGCTCATTGGTCACCATAGCAGCACCCACCCGTAGTCTGCGCTCCAGCAGGTATATCTCACTGGTCATTCCCAAAGCCAACACCTCCTTTGGCCGCCATTCCTTCCAGTTCTCTGCTGCCAATGACTGGAACGAATTGCAAAAATCTCTGAAGCTGGAGACTCTTATCTCCCTCAATAACTTTAAGCATTAGGTGTCAGAGCACCTTACCGATCACTGCACCTGTACACAGCCCATCTGAAATTAGCCCACCCAACTACCTCATCCCTATATTGTTATTTATTTTGCTCTTTTGCACCCCAGTATCTCTATTTGCACATAATCTCTTGCACATCTAGCATTCCAGTGTTAATACTATTGTAATTATTCTGCACTATAGCCTATTTATTGCCTTACCTCCATAACTTGCTACATTTGCACACACTGTATATATATTTTCTGTTGTATTTCTGACTTTATGTTTTTTACCCCATATGTAACTCTGTGTTGTTTTTTTATTGCACTACTATGCTTTATCTTGGCCAGGTCGCAGTTGTAAATGAGAACCTGTTCTCAACTGGCTTACCTGGTTAAATAAAGGTGAAATCAAAAAATAAAAAAAAGTGATATGATACAGCTTTCAGTCTGGTAGATACCATTAGTGACATGATACAGCTTTCAGTCTGGTAGATACCATTAGTGACATGATACAGCTTTCAGTCTGGTAGATGCCATTAGTGATATGATACAGCTTTCAGTCTGGTAGATGCCATTAGTGATATGATACAGCTTTCAGTCTGGTAGATACCATTAGTGATATGATACAGCTTTCAGTCTGGTAGATACCATTAGTGATATGATACAGCTTTCAGTCTGGTAGATACCATTAGTGATACGATACAGCTTTCAGTCTGGTAGATACCATTAGTGATACGATACAGCTTTCAGTCTGGTAGATACCGTTAGTGATACGATACAGCTTTCAGTCTGGTAGATACCGTTAGTGATACGATACAGCTTTCAGTCTGGTAGATACCGTTAGTGATACGATACAGCTTTCAGTCTGGTAGATACCGTTAGTGATACGATACAGCTTTCAGTCTGGTAGATACCGTTAGTGATACGATACAGCTTTCAGTCTGGTAGATACCGTTAGTGATACGATACAGCTTTCAGTCTGGTAGATACCATTAGTGATACGATACAGCTTTCAGTCTGGTAGATACCATTAGTGATACGATACAGCTTTCAGTCTGGTAGATACCATTAGTGATACGATACAGCTTTCAGTCTGCTAGATACCGTTAGTGATACGATACAGCTTTCAGTCTGCTAGATACCGTTAGTGATACGATACAGCTTTCAGTCTGGTAGATGCCATTAGTGATACGATACAGCTTTCAGTCTGGTAGATACCATTAGTGATACGATACAGCTTTCAGTCTGGTAGATACCATTAGTGACATGATACAGCTTTCAGTCTGGTAGATACTATTAGTGATACGATACAGCTTTCAGTCTGGTAGATACCATTAGTGACACGATACAGCTTTCAGTCTGGTAGATACCATTAGTGACACGATACAGCTTTCAGTCTGGTAGATACCATTAGTGATACGATACAGATTTCAGTCTGGTAGATACCATTAGTGATATGATACAGCTTTCAGTCTGGTAGATACCATTATTGATATGATACAGCTTTCAGTGTGGTACAGTGCCTTGCAAAAGTATTCAACCCCCTTGGCGTTTTTCCTATTTTGTTGCATTACAACCTGTAATTTAAATGGATTTTTATTTGGATTTCATGTAATGGACATACACAAAATAGTCCAAATTCACAAAAAAGTGAAAGGAAAAAAATAACTTGTTTAAAACAATTCTACAAAATAAATAATGGAAAAGTGGCGTGCGCACATGTATTCACCCCCTTTGCTATGAAGCCCCTAAATAAGATATGTTGTAACCAATTACCTTCAGAAATCACATAATTAGTTAAAGTCCACCTGTGTGCAATCTAAGTGTCACATGATCTGTCACATGATCTCAGTATATATACACCTGTTCTGAAAGGCCTCAGAGTCTGCAACACCACTAAGCAAGGGGCACCACCAAGCAAGCGGCACCATGAAGACCAAGGAGCTCTCCAAACAGGTCAGGGACAAAGTTGTGGATAAGTACAGATCAGGGTTGGGTTATAAAAAAATATCAGAAACTTTGAACATCCCACAGAGCACCATTAAATCCATTATTAAAAAATGGAAAAGAATATGGCACCACAACAAAGCTGCCAAGAAAGGGCCGCCCACCAAATCTCACGGACCAGGAAAGGAGGGAATTAATCAGAGAGGCAACAAAGAGACCAAAGATAACCCTGAAGGAGCTGCAAAGCTCCACAGCGGAGATTGGAGTATCTGTCCATAGGACCAATTTAAGCCGTACACTCCACAGAGCTGGGCTTTACGGAAGAGTGTACAGAAAAGACATTGCTTAAAGAAAAAAAATAGCAAACACGTTTGGTGTTCGCCAAAAGGCATGTGGGAGACTCCCCAAACATATGGAAGAAGGTACTCTGGTCAGATGAGACAAAAATTGAGCTTTTTGGCCATCAAGGAAAACACTATGTCTGGCGCAAACCCAACACCTCTCATAACCCCGAGAACACCATCCCCACAGTGAAGCATGGTGGTGGCAGCATCATGCTGTGGGGATGTTTTTCATCGGCAGGGACTGGGAAATTGGTTAGAATTGAAGGAATGATGGATGGCACTAAATACAGGGAAATTCTTGAGGGAAACCTGTTTCAGTCTTCCAGAGATTTGAGACTGGGACAAAGGTTCACCTTCCAGCAGGAGAATGACCCTAAGCATACTGCTAAAGCAACACTCGAGTGGTTTAAGGGGAAACATTTAAAAGTCTACTCAAAGCCCAGACCTCAATCCAATTGAGAATCTGTGGTATGACTTAAAGATTGCTGTACACCAGCAGAACCCATCCAACTTGAAGGAGCTGGAGCAGTTTTGCCTTGAAGAATGGGCAAAAATCCCAGTGGCTAGATGTGCCAAGTTTATAGAGACATACCCCAAGAGACTTGCGAAACACATATTGATAGTCCCGGACCAGGCCAAAAAGAAGGCGATATAGAGGCCGGCGCGGGGGCACCATGATGAGGCTAGAGTGAATAAATCACCTCTACCCTCTGTTCTATTGGCGAATGTGCAAATCACTGGAGAATAAACCGGACGAGGTCCGTTTGAGACTATTCTATCAATGGGACATTAAGAACTGTAATATGCTTCTGGGAGCTGAACAAGGACAAGGATAATATACATCTAGCTGGTTTTTCTATTTCGGCAGAACGGCAGAGTCAGGTAAGATTGGGGGGGGGTATGTCTTTGTCAACAACAGCAGCCATCTCTAATATTAAGGAAGTCTCGAGGTTCTGCTCGCCTGAGTTGAATACCTCATTTTAAGTGTAGACCATTAACTATATATAGACTATTATTTATCAATATCAATATAATCAATAAATTATCAATTTACCAAGAGAGTTTATCTGTATTGATATTCGTAGCCGTCCATTTACCACCACAAACTCATTCTGGCACTAAAACCAACTCAACCAGCTGTATAAGGCCATAAGCAAACAAAGCAAATGCTCATCCAGAGGCGGAGCTACTAGTGGTGATGTAAACGCAGGAAAACTGGAATCAATGCTCATCCAGAGGCGGCGCTACTAGCGGTGATGTTAACGCGGGAACACTGGAACCAATGCTCATCCAGAGGCGGAGCTACTAGCGGTGATGTTAACGCAGGAAAACTGGAACCAATGCTCATCCAGAGGCGGAGCTACTAGTGGTGATGTTAACGCAGGAACACTGGAACCAATGCTCATCCAGAGGCGGAGCTACTAGCGGTGATGTTAACGCAGGAACACTGGAACCAATGCTCATCCAGAGGCGGAGCTACTAGCGGTGATGTTAACGCAGGAAAACTGGAACAAATGCTCATCCAGAGGCGGCGCTACTAGCGGTGATGTTAACGCAGGAAAACTGGAATCAATTTGAAGTCATTTCTCCCTGTGCAACTAGAGGGGAATAAAACTCTAGATCACCTTTACTCCACACACAGAGACACATACAAAGCTCTCCCTCACCCTCCATTTGGCAAATCTGACCATAACTCTTTCCTCCTGACTCCTGCTTACAAGTAAAAACTCAAACAGGAAAGTACCAGGTCAATACGGAAGAGGTCCGATAAAGCGGATGCTAAGCTACAGGACTGTTTCTCTAGCAACAGACTGGAATATGTTCAGGGATTCATCTGATGGCATTGAGGATGCTAAGCTACATGACTGTTTCTCTAGCAACAGACTGGAATATGTTCAGGGATTCATCTGATGACATTGAGGATGCTAAGCTACAGGACTGTTTCTCTAGCAACAGACTGGAATATGTTTCCGGGATTCATCTGATGACATTGAGGATGCTAAGCTACGGGACTGTTTCTCTAGCAACAGACTGGAATATGTTCAGGGATTCATCTGATGACATTGAGGATGCTAAGCTACAGGACTGTTTCTCTAGCAACAGACTGGAATATGTTTCCGGGATTCATCTGATGACATTGAGGATGCTAAGCTACAGGACTGTTTCTCTAGCAACAGACTGGAATATGTTCAGGGATTCATCTGATGACATTGAGGAGTTTACCTCATCAGTCAACGGCTTCATCAATAAGTGCAATCGGCGACGTCCTCGCCCCAGTACGTACATACCTATATATTTGTGACTGCTCAACAAAAATATATTGGTCTAACAACAGCCTATCGACCAAACAATCGACCAGTCGACTAAATGGGGTCAGCCCTAACAGCCATTGATTCTTGAAGAATCAAACTTATAAATGCCTCATATGTTTCAACTGTACTACTCCATCACAAACCAAAATATAAGCTTGTATAACGCCACTGGTTGTAAACAAACACTGTATAGCTTCAAAACCAGGTTAAAACTATGATTTTGACCTTATGGATGGCCAGTCCTTGTATTCATAGTGTAGTGAATTCCAGGGGGTAGCCCTGAGCTGGACTATGGGGGCCTTTCAGAACAGGTGTATATATTATGAGATCATGTGACACTTAGATTGCACACATGTGGACTTTAACTAATTATGTGACTTCTGAAGGTAATTGGTTGCACCAGATCTTATTTAGGGGCTTCATAGCAAAGGGGGTGAAAACATATGCACGCACCACTTTTCCGTTATTAATTTTATAGAATTTCTTGAAACAAGTTATTTTTTTCATTTCACTTCACCAATTTTGACTATTTTGTGTATGTCCATTAATCAATCTGGTTAGAACTATAATTTTGACCTTATGGACGGCCAGTCCTTGTATTCACAGTGTAGTGTATTCCAGGGGTAGCCCTGAGCTGGACTCAAACCTGGGTCCAGAGACTATCAAGCCAACACCTTATAACTGTTATACTAAGATGTCTGAACTTTTTGATGAGGTCGCTAGGTTTTGGGTTAAGGTTGCTACAATCGCTTTCTCTATGAATTTGAGAGTGGTTACATTTCTCCAACCCCCATCCCTCAGCTGTTTACCAAACCAAGTCTCTGGGCAGCCATTTTGTTGCTGTTTAAAACCTAGGTTGTCCCTTTAAAAAAGCCACATCAATCAATCCACCAATCTGCAGTTCAAACAATAACAAAGCTGTCATTCTGCCACTGTTTTGGTAATAAGATGAGGATGGGACTGGAGAAATGTAACTACTCTCAAATCATAGACAGACCTATGGATGCAAGGACTGACCATCCATGATATCAACATTATAGTTTTAACCATGTTGAGGCTATACAGTGTTGGTTTACATTGTTTCTAAACATTGGAGTAAAAAAAGCTTATTTTGGGATCTGATGGGGTACGACAGTTGAACTAAGCTCAGGAGGCATATGTTATATTCTGTAGCGCAGTTGGTAGAGAATGGCGCTTGCAACGCCAGGGTTGTGGGTTCGATTCCCACGTGGGGTCAGTATGAAAATGTATGCACTCACTAACTGTAAGTCGCTCTGGATAAGAGCGTCTGCTAAATGACTAAAATGTAAAGAATCAATGGATATTTTTAAATAATATAAAAGTCCAAATATGGATGTAGCAACTACAGATTTCACCTTTAACACCACACATCAGCTCAACAACTGCAGAGTTTGTGCCTCTGTTTAAGACAGTACTTACTAGTGTTAATCAGGGCCCGGTTTCTCAAAAGCATATTTCTGCTAAGTTCATCATTAGAACCATTGGATGCCTTAAGATGCCTTTGGGAAACCGGATCCAGATATCCAGTTTCCTCCTCTTCTTCCTCCTCCTTTTTCGATGTGACAGTCATCTCCTCCTCCTCTTCTTTCACTCCAAAAACTGCATCCTCCTCTTCTTTCACTGTAACATCTTCCTCCTCTTTCACTCTGAACGCGTCTTCCTCTTCTTTCACTGTAACATCCTCCTCCTCTTTCACTCTGAACGCGTCTTCCTCTTCTTTCACTGTAACATCCTCCTCCTCTTTCACTCTGAACGCGTCTTCCTCTTCTTTCACTGTAACATCCTCCTCCTCTTTCACTCTGAACGCGTCTTCCTCCTCCTCTTTCACTCTGAACGCGTCTTTCTCTTCTTCTTTCACGGTAACAGCTTCACCCTCTACTTGTTTTTGTATTGTAACATCCTCCTCTTCCTCCTCCTCTTTCACTAGAGCTTCTTTCTCCGTCCAGCAGACCTCCTCTTCTTTAGCAGGAGGAGAGTAGCTTAGTGAGCTCATGGTCGGGGATGTTAGCTAGCTAGGCTAGGGCTAACTTAACCAGCCAGCTAGCTGACCAATAACAACAACACCGTAAATATGAAATTAAATGGGATAACTAACTAGACGACAGAAGTGGGTTCAAAACACAGTGGCTAATATACACGAAAGCGTCTAAAGAGCTTTATTGGTTCGGCTATTTTGTATAGCAAGCTACCGAGGTGTCTGACTAACTGTTGCTGCTGTTGAAAGAAGTGTCCCGTCCACTAGATTATACGTCACACTAGCAGCATAGCCTTAAAGTCCCACATCGCCATCTACTGACTGGAGTGGGTAACGAAGTTGAGTAAAATGTAGATTTTATTTTCAGACAAAAAGTTAAAGGGAAGGAAGCATTAGTTTTTACTCACCAGTGTAACAACACAGTGTGGTTAAATACTTAGTAACTTCATTGTAGTCAGGATTGGGTTACCTATTAAGTACAAACAGTTATGTTTTTTCATTATTACATATGTATTAACTTATTTCCGGATATCTTCTAAACTACCCACAATGCATTATTTTGCAACGTCATATTTATCTACTCTGTGCTGCCGAATTTGTATGCTAGCTCGGTACCTACCTCTCATGCTCTTCTCAGACTGTGTGGCCAAATATTTTTTATAACTAACCCAAGATAGACCAGAGCCTGTCATTTCCAATGGGAGCAAATTAATCCTAGTGGGCAGAACAAGCAAGGAGGTGGGCAGAGCCAAGCAGGAGCAAGAGAGGTCCTATTGGCCCGTTCTAGCATTTATTTGCATATTTTCGTTAGGGAACGCCTACTGTGTGAAGTGCACATGTGCAATAACAAAAAAAATAGTAGAGTTAATCAATAGTTTTTACATGAGTGGAAACGCCAACAGGATGCTTCACATTTATAAATAAATCCATTATTTATTTTACACAGGTCTAAAGAAGCATGATATGAAGAAAATGTAGTCTATTTCAGAAGAACAGAATAGCAGACTCTGAGTTGTCCTTAAGTTAGGTCCTGATCAAATCAAATCAAATATTTATTGGTCACATACACATATTTAGCAGATGTTATTGCGGGTGTAGGGGAATGCTTGTGTTCCTAGCTCCAACAGTGCAGTAGTATCTAACAATTCACAACAATACACACCTAATCTAAAAGTAAAATAATGGAATTAAGAAATATATAAATATTAGGACTGTGATGAGTGTGATGGAAGGAGGAAGGCGCAGGAGGGTAATCAGCGAATACAGAGTTTATTCCTTCGTTACACAAACTACGCTGGAATAGCGACAAACGAAACAGGCACAGGGGAAACATCTACCCTGGCAACACACTGTAACGGTATCTCCATACAATACACAGGCACAGGGGGAAAATCTACCCTGGCAACAAAATGGTACGAGTATCTCCACCGAGCTCCACTACTCTCACAAACAAACAACCACCCACAAGGACAAGGGGGGCAGAGGGAACACTTATACACGGTCTAATGAGGGGATACGAACCAGGTGTGTGTGATTGACAAGACAAGACAAATGTGATGATAATTGGGGCGGCAGTGGTTAGTAAGCCGGTGACGACGAACGCCGAAGCCTGCCCGAACAAGGAGGGGAGGCAGCCTCGGCGGAAGTCGTGACAATGACGAACAATGTCGGAGTGACATTGACTAAAATACAGTAGAATAGAATACAGTATATACATATGAAAATGAGTAAAGCAGTATGTAAACATTATTAAAGTGACTAGTCAGAAGACACGGTATAGTAGTGGTGTTTTATTAACTAGGCTCTGTGTCCCTGTCAGAAGACATGGTATACAGTGGGGAAAAAAGTATTTAGTCAGCCACCAATTGTGCAAGTTCTCCCACTTAAAAAGATGAGAGAGGCCTGTAATTTTCATCATAGGTACACGTCAACTATGACAGACAAATGGAGAGAAAAAAAATCCAGAAAATCACATTGTAGGATTTTTAATGAATTTATTTGTAAATTATGGTGGAAAATAAGTATTTGGTCACCTACAAACAAGCAAGATTTCTGGCTCTCACAGACCTGTAACTTATTCTTTAAGAGGCTCCTCTGTCCTCCACTCGTTACCTGTATTAATGGCACCTGTTTGAACTTGTTAATAAAAGACACCTGTCCACAACCTCAAACAGTCACACTCCAAACTCCACTATGGCCAAGAACAAAGAGCTGTCAAAGGACACCAGAAACAAAATTGTAGACCTGCACCAGGCTGGGAAGACTGAATCTGCAATAGGTAAGCAGCTTGGTTTGAAGAAATCAACTGTGGGAGCAATTATTAGGAAATGGAAGACATACAAGACCACTGATAATCTCCCTCGATCTGGGGCTCCACGCAAGATCTCACCCCGTGGGGTCAAAATGATCACAAGAACGGTGAGCAAAAATCCCAGAACCACACAGGGGGACCTAGTGAATGACCTGCAGAGAGCTGGGACCAAAGTAACAAAGCCTACCATCAGTAACACACTACGCTGCCAGGGACTCAAATCCTGCAGTGCCAGACGTGTCCCCCTGCTTAAGCCAGTACATGTCCAGGCCCGTCTGAAGTTTGCTAGAGTGCATTTGGATGATCCAGAAGAGGATTGGGAGAATGTCAGATGAAACCAAAATATAACTTTTTGGTAAAAACTCAACTCGTCGTGTTTGGAGGACAAAGAATGCTGAGTTGCATCCAAAGAACACCATACCTACTGTGAAGCATGGGGGTGGAAACATCATGCTTTGGGGCTGTTTTTTCTGCAAAGGGACCAGGACGACTGATCCGTGTAAAGGAAAGAATGAATGGGGCCATGTATCGTGAGATTTTGAGTGAAAACCTCCTTCCACCAGCAAGGGCATTGAAGATGAAACGTGGCTGGGTCTTTCAGCATGACAATGATCCCAAACACACCGTCCGGGCAACGAAGGAGTGGCTTCGTAAGAAGCATTTCAAGGTCCTGGAGTGGCCTAGCCAGTCTCCAGATCTCAACCCCATAGAAAATCTTTGGAGGGAGTTGAAAGTCTGTGTTGCCCGGCGACAGCCCCAAAACATCACTGCTCTAGAGGAGATCTGCATGGAGGAATGGGCCAAAATACAGTGTGTGAAAACCTTGTGAAGACTTACAGAAAACGTTTGACCTGTGTCATTGCCAACAAAGGGTATATAACAAAGTATTGAGAAACTTTTGTTATTGACCAAATACTTATTTTCCACCATAATTTGCAAATAAATTCATAAAAAATCCTACAATGTGATTTTCTGGATTTTCTTTTCTCATTTTGTCTGTCATAGTTGACGTGTACCTAGGATGAAAATTACAGGCCTCTCTCATCTTTTTAAGTGGGAGAACATGCACAATTGGTGGCTGACTAAATACTTTTTTTCCCCACTGTAGTAGTGATGTATTAACTAGGCTCTGTGTCCCTGTCAGAAGACATGGTATAGTAGTAGTGATGTATTAACTAGGCTCTGTGTCCCTGTCAGAAGACATGGTATAGTAGTGATGTATTAACTAGGCTCTGTGTCCCTGTCAGAAGACATGGTATAGTAGTGGTGATGTATTAACTAGGCTCTGTGTCCCTGTCAGAAGACATGGTATAGTAGTAGTGATGTATTAACTAGGCTCTGTGTCCCTGTCAAAAGACATGGTATAGTAGTGATGTATTAACTAGGCTCTGTGTCCCTGTCAGAAGACATGGTATAGTAGTAGTGATGTATTAACTAGGCTCTGTGTCCCTGTCAGAAGACATGGTATAGTAGTAGTGGTGTATTAACTAGGCTCTGTGTCCCTGTCAGAAGACATGGTATAGTAGTGATGTATTAACTAGGCTCTGTGTCCCTGTCAGAAGACATGGTATAGTAGTAGTGATGTATTAACTAGGCTCTGTGTCCCTGTCAGAAGACATGGTATAGTAGTGATGTATTAACTAGGCTCTGTGTCCCTGTCAGAAGACATGGTATAGTAGTGATGTATTAACTAGGCTCTACGTACCTGTCAGAAGACATGGTATAGTAGTAGTGATGTATTAACTAGGCTCTGTGTCCCTGTCAGAAGACATGGTATAGTAGTGATGTATTAACTAGGCTCTGTGTCCCTGTCAGAAGACATGGTATAGTAGTGATGTATTAACTAGGCTCTGTGTCCCTGTCAGAAGACATGGTATAGTAGTGGTGTATTAACTAGGCTCTGTGTCCCTGTCAGAAGACATGGTATAGTAGTGGTGTTTTATTAACTAGGCTCTGTGTCCCATGGTACAAACATTATTTTTCACAGACAACAGCACAAAAGGCAAGAAGGTAGAGACAACAATACATCACGCGAAGCAGCCACAACAGTCAGTAAGAGTGTCCATGATTGAGTCTTTGAATGAAGAGATGGAGATAAAACTGTCCAGTTTGAGTGTTTTTTTGCAGCTCGTTCCAGTCGCTAGCTGCAGCGAACTGAAAAGAGGAGCGACCCAGGGATGTGTGTGCTTTGGGGACCTTTAACAGAATGTGACTGGCAGATCGGGTGTTGTATGTGGAGGATGAGGGCTGCAGTAGGTATCTCAGATAGGGGGGGAGGAGTGAGGGCTAAGAGGGTTTTGTAAATAAGCATCAATCACTGGGTCAAACAGACATGTCAGCTGACCAGGAGACGAGCCACACCACCTCACCACCTCCAAGACTGTCTGGATGGTTAGATACAGGCAGGGTTGGGGAGGCACACCACCTCACCACCTCCAAGACTGTCTGGATGGTTAGATACAGGCAGGGTTGGGGAGGCACACCACCTCACCACCTCCAAGACTGTCTGGATGGTTAGATACAGGCAGGGTTGGGGAGCCATACCACCTCACCACCTCCAAGACTGTCTGGATGGTTAGATACAGGCAGGGTTGGGGAGCCACACCACCTCACCACCTCCAAGACTGTCTGGATGGTTAGATACAGGCAGGGTTGGGGAGCCATACCACCTCACCACCTCCAAGACTGTCTGGATGGTTAGATACAGGCAGGGTTGGGGAGCCACACCACCTCACCACCTCCAAGACTGTCTGGATGGTTAGATACAGGCAGGGTTGGGGAGGCACACCACCTCACCACCTCCAAGACTGTCTGGATGGTTAGATACAGGCAGGGTTGGGGAGCCATACCACCTCACCACCTCCAAGACTGTCTGGATGGTTAGATACAGGCAGGGTTGGGGAGCCACACCACCTCACCACCTCCAAGACTGTCTGGATGGTTAGATACAGGCAGGGATGGGGAGGCTACGACATGTAATACGTTACACCGTTTTATTTCCGACTAAGAAACGTTTTGGAACAGAATCGGCGTAATGAATATGCCCCAGTGGAATATAAACTATTGCAACAGCTTGTCACGGAATCAGCGTTCGTCGTCCCCGGAGTACTAGCTGCCACCGATCTATGTTTCGGTGTTTGACTTGTTTTCAGCTGCCCAATTCCAGCCCAAAAGTCTGAGTTCCTCCAATCTCCCATGGGCAGCTGTTGCAATAGTTTATTTTTCCCTGCAATCAACATTTGAGTTATTTAAGATTAGAGTTAGCATTTGGGTTAGCAGTGTGGTTAAAGTTAGGGTTATTTAAGGTAAGGTTTAGGCATTAGGGTTAGCAGTGTGGTTAAAGTTAAATCTGATTTTATGACTGTGGTACTAACCTGTGCCTCTTGTAATCTAAAAGTAATCTGTAATCAGATTGATCCATTCATCCTTCCATCCCTCCTCAGCCTTCCTCTCCTCTGTAGACCCAGTGAGGCTGGAGCTCAGTCAGAGAGCTGTTGAGGGACTGGTTAGGAAGAACACTTCTACAGCCAGAGAGGTGTTGAGGGACTGGTTAGGAAGAACACTTCTACAGCCAGAGAGGTGTTGAGGGACTGGTTAGGAAGAACACTTCTACAGCCAGAGAGGTGTTGAGGGACTGGTTAGGAAGAACTCTTCTACATCCAGAGAGGTGTTGAGGGACTGGTTAGGAAGAACACTTCTACAGCCAGAGAGGTGTTGAGGGACTGGTTAGGAAGAACACTTCTACAGCCAGAGAGGTGTTGAGGGACTGGTTAGGAAGAACACTTCTACAGTCAGAGAGGTGTTGAGGGACTGGTTAGGAAGAACACTTCTACAGCCAGAGAGGTGTTGAGGGACTGGTTAGGAAGAACACTTCTACAGCCAGAGAGGTGTTGAGGGACTGGTTAGGAAGAACACTTCTACATCCAGAGAGGTGTTGAGGGACTGGTTAGGAAGAACACTTCTACAGCCAGAGAGGTGTTGAGGGACTGGTTAGGAAGAACACTTCTACAGCCAGAGAGGTGTTGAGGGACTGGTTAGGAAGAACACTTCTACAGCCAGAGAGGTGTTGAGGGACTGGTTAGGAAGAACACTTCTACAGCCAGAGAGGTGTTGAGGGACTGGTTAGGAAGAACACTTCTACAGCCAGAGAGCTGTTGAGGGACCGGTTAGGAAGAGAGAGCAATGGTAAGGTTTCTCTCCTGTGGGTCTTATCTGGGTCAGAGCAGTGGTAAGGTTTCTCTCCTGTGGGTCTTATCTGGTGTCCTGTGTGATTTTACGTATAAACCCTCTAATTCGGTTCTCTCTCTCTCTCTGTCTGTCTCTCTCTCTCTCTCTCTTTGACTTATTGTTGATTTCAACATTTTTCATTTTCAACAAAAAATGTACCGGACTGTTTGAAAAGAGATAATAAACGTACATACCGTGCACAATTTTTATTTGTTCATTGGTTTTGCAAGAGTCTATTGATTGGTCCGTTCATTGGATTAATTTGTTTTACAATATGTTCAAATAAAATCAAGCTTTATTTATAAAGCACATTTCAGACATGGATGCAACACAATGTGCTTCACAGAAGAAGAAAAACTAATAAAAACTATGAAAATAAACACTGAAATATTTACTAGACAACAAACAGAAGAGGATAAAAAAACTAAAGAATATCAATAAAAGCTGAAAGACTAAAGAGCATCTAAGGAAATAACATTGGTTAAAATAGTAAGAATATGATGTAATATCCAGCCCAAAATATAAGCTAGTTTTACTACACTGTTTATAAACAATATAATTGTACATAAATTGTAAGTTAGTTGCATAAATAATTATGATGACTAAATGTTACATTACATTTAAGTATTATGAAATATGAAATATCAAAATCGAATGTACACCCCTTTGTTAATATGTATTGGCAATAATTTACTTAATGGTGAGGCATTGAATAATTAAAAATGTATATTTTGTCAGGCTGGATGTTTGAAATATGAGTAGGTGAGTTGAGTCATGCTTCTTCAGTAGTGGAATAAAGACAAGTAGCACTTGAATGTTGTAAAGAAATACTGGAGTGATGTAAGATTGTTAATAAAACTGATTATAGACCAATTTATTATACTGGGTCCATGTTTATAGACTGCAAGTACGTTGACATTAAGTTGTTGTCAAGTCGTTGAAACCACAACAATTTGTAAAAACCAGCTAGCTACATTTTGAAGTGTTGCATTTGATTCAAGTGTAACGCAACAATTTTTTTTGTTATTCACATTTTGTTGATCACATAAATAGTACATTTTCAATTCAGAGCCTGGATTTTTCCCCTGATGAGGCTAATATCCATATCACGCTGAAATCAATAGAACAGGGCAAACGTTTAGGGTTCTACATTGTGACATTATTAATTAAAATACTCCTACTAAAAATGTTAAAAACATTCTACATTGTGACATTATTTCATTGATATCATGAAACAACTCCTTCATGTATGTATTTTCTGATGTTTAATCAGAGATCTTTTACCAGAGTATCTCTTCCCACATTGATCACAGCTACAAGGCTTCTCTCCTGTGTGTGTTCTCTGGTGTATAGTCAGCTGGCTAGAAGTAACAAAACTCCTCCCACATTGATCACAGCTGTAAGGTTTCTCTCCTGTGTGTATTCTCTGGTGTGATTGTAATGTATAAAATTTTGAAAAGGTCTTCCCACAGTCAGAGCAGCTATAAGGTTTCTCTCCAGTGTGAATTCTCTGGTGTGATTGCAATGTAGATGATTTTGAAAAGGTCTTCCCACAGTCAGAGCAGCTATAAGGTTTCTCTCCAGTGTGAATTCTCTGGTGTGTTTTCAGGCTGCTTGTATCATTAAAACTCTTCCCACACTGATTACAGTCATAAGGTTTTTCTCCAGTGTGAATTCTCTGGTGTCTTTTCAGGCTACTTGTATCATTAAAACTCTTCCCACACTGATCACAGCTATAAGGTTTCTCTCCAGTGTGAATTCTCTGGTGTATTTTTAGTGAATCTGATCTTGAGTAACTCTTGCCACAGTCAAAGCAGTGGTGAGGTTTCTCTCCTGTGTGTGTTCTCTGGTGTATAGTCAGATCGCTAGATTTAGAAAAACTCTTCCCACATTGATCACAGCTATAAGGTTTCTCTCCTGTATGGATTCTCATATGTTTTTTAAGTTCTGCTGAAGAGGTGAATCTCTTCCCACAGTCAGAGCAGCAGTGAGAATTCTCTCCTGTGTGTATTCTTAGGTGTAGTTGTAGTGAATCTGATCTTGAATAACTCTTCCCACAGTCAGAGCAGCAGTGAGATTTCTTCCCTGTGGGTCTCCGCTCTGGTTTCTTGAGGTGTTCTGATGTGGAGAGACTCTTCTCTGCCTCCTCAGCTTCATGATGTTGTTGAGGCTCCCCAGAGGATCCACAATAGTCACGTCTCTCTCCTGTGTGAACAACAAAGTCAGACAGATGGTTAAAGGCCCACAACAGCAGAAATCCACTTTTTATTTAAGCTAAAAAGGTAATGCCCATTATGTTGTACAACAATTTACGTCTGTAATGAATGTTTTAATACTTTTAAAAATGTATTTGACACTTGTCTTACTATGACAGTCAGTGATAAACAACAGTGATATTTAGTCTTATTTTTTAACAGTAAAGTTGATGATTCTGGGCTATAAATAAGTTATTACAGTTGCTGAAACCCTAAGCAGTGGCCAGATGACTTTTGGTCACCAGTATACGACCCTTTCTCTTTGCTGGATATTGGTTGTGAACTGGAACACTATGTCGTATACGATCCAGAGCATCCCAAACATGCTCAATGGGTGACATGTCTGGTGAGTATGCAGGCCATGGAAGAACTGGGACAAATAATTTTTTAAATGTTGTAGGCGGTTTATGGTAGAGAAATTAACATTACATTCTCTGGCAACAGCTCTGGTGGACATTCCTGTAGTCAGCATGCCAATTGCACGCTCCCTCAAAACTTGAGACAATCTGTGGCATTGTGTTGTGTGACAAAACTGCACATTTTAGAGTGGCCATTTATTGTCCCGAGTACAAGGTGCACCTGTGTAATGATCATGGTGTTTAATCAGCTTCTTGATATGCCACACCTGTCAGGTGGATGGATTATCTTGGCAAAGGAGAAATGCTCACTAACAGGGATGTAAACAAATTTGGGCACAACATTTTAGAGAAATAAGGTTTATGTGCATATGGAACATTTCTGAGATATTTTATTTCAGCTCCTGAAACATGGGACCAACACTTTACATGTTGTGTTTATATTTTAGTTCAGTATATTTGTCCAGCCTTTGCTGATCTGCCAGCAGATGTGCATAATATGTTGCGATCCTAATCAAAAAGTTTATATTTTTGTTCATGCAATTTGGCTGCAGAAACTCCTTCATGCTAATAACCACTACTTATGGATGTAGTACATCTGCATGGAGCAACAATGGTGAGGGAAGATTTTAGTTTTTCACAACATATTCTCAGGGAAAACTCAGGGGAGTTCTCAGAGGCTGCCAGCAAAAATAGCCTCCATTTACAGGTTGGTTTATGACTGCATTTCCCACTACTTTTGGATTATAATTGTAAGGCTCATTTGAATGTCCTGCTTAATATAATGTTTGTGCCATCGTCTCAAATCAACTGCTTTATACCTTAAAAAACATTTAAACTTCAACCGTTAAAATGCTCTTTGGCTAGCTTTGCTACCAGCTTGTCAATGAGCGTTAGCATTCAAGCTAACAAGAGCTGCATCCAAAATAGGTATTTTGCAACTATCACAACCAAATATCTTATCAAGCAATAATCAAAACAACAATTGTAAGCCTATGAGAACCCCAAAAGTGTTTTTGTTTAGAAGTAATAACCTGGTAAATCTAGACTGTTGAATTACATTTAACATTTTAGTCATTTAGCAGACACTCTTATCCAGAGCGACTTACAGTTAATGAGTACATACATTTTTTCATACTGGTCCCCCGTGGGAATCAAACCCACAACCCTGGCGTTGCAAGTGCCATGCTCTACCAACTGAGCTACACAGGACTATGAGATGGTGTACATCAGTTGTTTCCCCCCACGGTGGCCGTTGTACTTGTTTAAGACGTGACTCTGAGTCATCAGGTTGCCATGCGCTGCATGGGGTGTTTTAGTTTCACTCTGGGTTGAGTAGACAAACAGAGAGGGGACAGAGTCTCTCCTATTTCAGTGGCTGATAATACAGGGGGCGATCCAGGATTGGTCCATCCATTTTAGTTCTAAACTAATGAAATATACTGAAAAAGAAAAGAAAAAGTCCTGGTGTTTTCTGGGTACTATTTAATGAAGCTGCCAGTTGAGGACCTGTGAGGCGCCTGTTTCTCAAACTAGACACTAATGTATTTGTCCTCTTGCTCAGTTGTGCACCGGGGCCTCCCACTCCTCTTTCTATTCTGGTTAGAGCCAGTTTGCGCTGTTCTGTGAAGGGAGTAGTACACAGCGTTGTACGAGATCTTCAGTTTCTTGGCAATTTCTCGCATGGAATAGCCTTCATTTCTCAGAACAAGAATAGACTGACGAGTTTCAGAAGAAAGTTCTTCGTTTCTGGCCATTTTGAGCCTGTAATCGAACCCACAATTGCTGATGCTCCAGATACTCAACTAGTCTCAAGAAGGCCAGTTTTATTGCTTCTTTAATCAGCACAACAGTTTTCAGCTGTGCTAACATATTTGCAAAAGTGTTTTCTAATGATCAATTAGCCTTTTAAAATGATAAACTTGGATTAGCAAACACAACGTGCCATTGGAACACAGGACTGTGTCACGCCCTGGCCGTGAGAGGCCTGTTGTCTTTAGTTGGTTTGGTCAGGGCGTGAGTTTCTATGTTATATATTCTATGTTTACGTTCTAGTTTGTCTATTTCTATGTTTCAGTTCTAGGTTGTGTGTCTATGTTTGGCCGGGTGTGATTCCCAATCAGAGGCAGCTGTCGCTCGTTGTCTCTGATTGGGGATCATCCTTAAGTAGCCTGGTTGCCTACCTTAGTTGTGGGATCTTGTTCCTGTTAGTCTGGTATGTGTATAGCCTTTTGGACTTCACGTTACGTTGTTTCTTGTTTTGTTGAACGTTTATTTAGTTAATAAACATGTACGCTTTTCACGCTGCACCTTGGTCCGACCCGTCTCTCAACGATCGTGACAGAAGATCCCACCACAAAAGGACCAAGCAGCGTGCCCAGAAGGAGCAAATGCCTGGTACTCAACGGGAGGCTACGTTAGTAGATGTCCTCCTCGGTTGGGGGAGAATCACCGAGGAGGAGGCCGTCCGTTACGGTAAGGCAATGAAGGAGGAAGCCCGGGTAGGAGAGGATCAACGGCGACATCAACGAAGCCGGCCGAAGAGGAAGCCCAAGAAGCAGCCCCAAGAAAATGTTGAGGGGGGGCTCACGGGGTGGACGACGAGGCAGCAGGAGGCCGGGAAAGTGCTGACTAGTGAGGAGGAGGCCGCTATTCTAGAGGTCCTCCAAGACCTGCGGATCGAGAGAGAGGAGCCCAGACCACTGCACACGGTGGGGTTCCAGTTGGAGTCGCTATGACCATGGGAACAGGAATGGGAACAGTTTTACACTGAGGAGTCGGAGGATGACGACGACGATGAGTTTCTGTTCCCTAACTCGTGGGGGATCCGCCGGAGGAGTCCTCACTGGAGGAGGATTGGATGCGAAGAGAGAGGGACTGGAACAGTCGTACATATTCAACGCCAGTTCCCAGCCCGGTATGTCCTGTGCCTGCTTCTCGCACCAAACCAGTAGTGCGTGTTCCCAGTCCGGCACGGCCCGTTCCAGGACAGGAACACGCACCTAAAATGGAGTCAGCAGGTACAACCGGTCCGTCCGGATCTTGGGAGGAACGTATCCAACGGCGGGCGAGCAGGATCCAGGCACTCGGCAACCAGTGGTGCGTGTCGCCAGCCCGGTACGCTCCGTACCTGCTCCCCACACCAAACCAGTGGTGCGCGTATCCAGTCCGGCCCGGACCGTTCCTGCTCCTCGTACCAGACCTGTGGTGCTTGTCCCCAGTCCGGCCCGGCCCGTTCCTGCTCCTCGCACCAGACCTGTGGTGCGTGTCCCCAGTCCGGCCCGGCCTGTTCCACCGGTGCCTGCAACGGTCAGCGGCTCCACTCTGGAGTCAGAGCAGTCCGCTCCACCAGGGTCCAGACAGGGCTTGGTGCATCGTGGGGGGATTGCCGATCCAGGCCCAGATGTCAGACCCTCTCCAGGTTCGGGGTCTCCCACACCAGGGTCCAGACAGGGCTTGGTGCATCGTGGGAGGAAGGAGAGGGGAAGCATCGCGCCGAGGTCCAGACCAGACCAGGGGCGCAATGGGGAGGCAGAGAGGTGGAGGGCGTCACGCCCGGAGCCGGATACGCTTCCGAGGCTGAAAGCCCACCCGGACCCTCCCCTAATGAGTCAGGTTGGTGCGGCCGGAGTACACACCTTTGGGGGGGGGGGGTACTGTCACGCGACTGACGAGTTTCAGAAGAAAGTTCTTCGTTTCTGGCCATTTTGAGCCTGTAATCGAACCCACAATTGCTGATGCTCCAGATACTCAACTAGTCTCAAGAAGGCCAGTTTTATTGCTTCTTTAATCAGCACAACAGTTTTCAGCTGTGCTAACATATTTGCAAAAGTGTTTTCTAATGATCAATTAGCCTTTTAAAATGATAAACTTGGATTAGCAAACACAACGTGCCATTGGAACACAGGACTGTGTCACGCCCTGGCCGTGAGAGGCCTGTTGTCTTTAGTTGGTTTGGTCAGGGCGTGAGTTTCTATGTTATATATTCTATGTTTACGTTCTAGTTAGTCTAGTTCTATGTTTCAGTTCTAGGTTGTGTGTCTATGTTTGGCCGGGTGTGATTCCCAATCAGAGGCAGCTGTCGCTCGTTGTCTCTGATTGGGGATCATCCTTAAGTAGCCTGGTTGCCTACCTTAGCTGTGGGATCTTGTTCCTGTTAGTCTGGTATGTGTATAGCCCTTTGGACTTCACGTTACGTTGTTTCTTGTTTTGTTGAACTTTTATTTAGTTAATAAACATGTACGCTTTTCACGCTGCACCTTGGTCCGACCCGTCTCTCAACGATCGTGACAGACTGATGGTTGCTGATAATGGGCCTCTGTACGCCTATGTAGATATTCCATTTAAAAAAATCAGCCGTTTCCAGCTACAATAGCCATTTCCAACATTAACAATGTCTACACTGTATTTCTGATCAATTTGATGTTATTTTAATGGACAAAAAAAAAGGCTTTTCTTTCGAAAACAAGGAAATTTCTAAGTGACCCCAAACTTTTGAACGGTGGTGTATATATACATATCTAGCTGGTTTTTCTATTCATCAGCGGGAAACAGAACGGCAGAGTATATATACACATCTAGCTGGTTTTTCTATTCATCGGCGGGAAACAGAACGGCAGAGTATATATACACATCTAGCTGGTTTTTCTATTCATCGGCGGGAAACAGAACGGCAGAGTATATATACACATCTAGCTGGTTTTTCTATTCATCGGCGGAAACAGAACGGCAGAGTATATATACACATCTAGCTGGTTTTTCTATTCATCGGCGGGAAACAGAACGGCAGAGTATATATACACATCTAGCTGGTTTTTCTATTCATCGGCGGGAAACAGAACGGCAGAGTATATATACACATCTAGCTGGTTTTTCTATTCATCGGCGGGAAACAGAACGGCAGAGTATATATACACATCTAGCTGGTTTTTCTATTCATCGTCGGGAAACAGAACGGCAGAGTATATATACACATCTAGCTGGTTTTTCTATTCATCGGCGGGAAACAGAACGGCAGAGTATATATACACATCTAGCTGGTTTTTCTATTCATCGGCGGGAAACAGAACGGCAGAGTATATATACACATCTAGCTGGTTTTTCTATTCATCGGCGGGAAACAGAACGGCAGAGTATATATACACATCTAGCTGGTTTTTCTATTCATCGGCGGGAAACAGAACGGCAGAGTATATATACACATCTAGCTGGTTTTTCTATTCATCGGCGGGAAACAGAACGGCAGAGTATATATACACATCTAGCTGGTTTTTCTATTCATCGGCGGGAAACAGAACGGCAGAGTATATATACACATCTAGCTGGTTTTTCTATTCATCGGCGGGAAACAGAACGGCAGAGTATATATACACATCTAGCTGGTTTTTCTATTCATCGGCGGGAAACAGAACGGCAGAGTATATATACACATCTAGCTGGTTTTTCTATTCATCGGCGGAAACAGAACGGCAGAGTATATATACACATCTAGCTGGTTTTTCTATTCATCGGCGGGAAACAGAACGGCAGAGTATATATACACATCTAGCTGGTTTTTCTATTCATCGGCGGGAAACAGAACGGCAGAGTATATATACACATCTAGCTGGTTTTTCTATATATACACATCTAGCTGGTTTTTCTATATATACACATCTAGCTGGTTTTTCTATTCAGAGTCCGATAAGATCAGGGGGGACTAGAGGGGATCTAGATCACTTTTACTAAAACACACAAACTCATTCTGGCACTAAAGATCTATTGGCGAATCACTGGAGAATAAACCGGACGAGGTCCGTTTGAGACTATTCTATCAACGGGACATTAAAGAACTGTAATATACTATGCTTCTGGGAGTCATGGCTGAACAGGGACAAGGATAATATACATCTAGCTGGTTTTTCTATGCTTCGGCAGTCCGGTAAGATTGGGGGGGCACTAAAACCGCCCTCAACCAGCTGTATAAGGCCATAAGCAAACAAACAAATGCTCATCCAGAGGCGGCGCTACTAGCGGTGATTTTAACGCAGGAAAACTGGAATCAATTTGAAGTCATTTCTCCCTGTGCAACTAGAGGGGAATAAAACTCTAGATCACCTTTACTCCACACACAGAGACACATACAAAGCTCTCCCTCACCCTCCATTTGGCAAATCTGACCATACCTCTTTCCTCCTGACTCCTGCTTACAAGTAAAAACTCAAACAGGAAAGTACCAGGTCAATACGGAAGAGGTCGGATAAAGTGGATGCTAAGCTACCGGACTGTTTCTCTAGCAACAGACTGGAATATGTTCCGGGATTCATCTGATGACATTGAGGATGCTAAGCTACAGGACTGTTTCTCTAGCAACAGACTGGAATATGTTCCGGGATTCATCTGATGACATTGAGGATGCTAAGCTACAGGACTGTTTCTCTAGCAACAGACTGGAATATGTTCAGGGATTCATCCGATGGCATTGAGGAGTTTACCTCATCAGTCAACGGCTTCATTAATAAGTGCATCGACGACATCCTCGCCACAGTGACCGTACGTACATATGTATATATTTCCAACTGTTCGACCCAAAATAATCTTGGTCTAACAACAGCCTATCGACCAAACAATCGACAGCCATTGATTCTTGAAGAATCAAACTTATAAATGCCTCATATGTTTCAACTGTCTTACCCCATCAGAAACCAAAACATGAGCTCATACAAACACTGTTTAGTCTCAATCTGGTTAAAACTGTGATTTTGACCTTATGGATGGCCAGTCCTTGTATTCATAGTGTAGTGAATTCCAGGGGTAGCCCTGAGCTGGACTCAAACCTGGGTCCATAGACTGTCAAGCCAACACCTTATAACTGTTATACCAAGACGTCTGAACTTCTTGATGAGGTCGCTAGGTTTTGGGTTAAGGTTGCTACAATAGCTTTCTCTATGAATTTGAGAGTGGTTACATTTATCCAGCCCCCATCCCTCAGCTGTTTACCAAACCAAGTCTAAGGGCAGCCATTTTGTTTATGTTTAAATCCAAGGCTGTCCCTTTAAAAAAGCCACACATCAATCAATCCACCAATCTGCAGTTCAAACAATAACAAAGCTGTCATTCTGCCACTGTTTTGGTAATAAGATGATGGATGGGACTGGAGAAATGTAACTACTCTCAAATAAATAGACAGACAGACCTATGGATGCAAGGAATGACCATCCATGACATCAATATTATAGTTTTAACCATGTTGAGGCGATACAGTGTTGGTTTACATTTACATTGTTTCTAAACATTGGAGTAGAAAAAGCTTATTTTGGGATCTGATGGGGTACGACAGTTGAACTAAGCTCATGAGGCATGTGTTATATTCTTCAAGAATCAATGGCTATATATAAATAATTTAAAAGTCCAAATATGGATGTAGCAACTACAGATTTCACCTTTAACACCACACATCAGTTCAACAACTGCAGAGTTTGTGTCTCTGTTTTTAAGAAAGTACTTACTAGTGTTAATCAGGGCCCGGTTTCTCAAAAGCGTCTTTCTGCTAAGTTCATCATTAGAACCATTGGATGCCTTAAGATGCCTTTGGGAAACCGGAACCAGATATCCAGTTTCCTCCTCTTCTTCCTCCTCCTTTTTCGATGTGACAGTCATCTCCTCCTCCTCTTCTTTCACTCCAAAAACTGCATCCTCCTCCTCTTTCACTCTGAACGCGTCTTCCTCTTCTTTCACTGTAACATCCTCCTCCTCTTTCACTCTGAACGCGTCTTCCTCTTCTTTCACTGTAACGTCTTTCTCTTCTTCTTTCACGGTAACAGCTTCACCCTCTACTTGTTTTTGTATTGTAACATCCTCCTCTTCCTCCTCCTCTTTCACTAGAGCTTCTTTCTCCGTCCAGCAGACCTCCTCTTCTTTAGCAGGAGCAGAGTAGCTTAGTGAGCTCATGGTCGGGTTTGTTAGCTAGCTAGGCTAGTGCTAACTTAACCAGCCAGCTAGCTGACCAATAACAACAACACCGTAAATATGAAATTAAATGGGATAACTAACTAGACGACAGAAGTGGGTTTAAAACACAGTGGCTAATATACACGAAAGCGTCTAAAGAGCTTTATTGGTTCGGCTATTTTGTCTAGCAAGCTCCCGAGGTGTCTGACTAACTGTTGCTGCTGTTGAAAGAAGCGTTCCGTCCACTAGATTATACGTCACACTAGCAGCACAGCCTTAAAGTCCCACATCGCCATCTGCTGACTGGAGTGGGTAACGAAGTTGAGTAAAATGTGGATTTTATTTTCAGACAAAAAGTTAAAGGGTAGGAAGCATGAGTTTTTACTCACCAATGTAACAACACAGTCTGGTTAAAGACTTAGTATATTAGTTGTAGTCACGATCTGGTTACCTATTAAGTACAAACAGTTATGTTTTTGCGTTATTACATATTTATTTACTTATTTCCGGATATCTTCTAAACTTCCCATAATGCATTATTTTGCAACGTCATATTTATCTACTCTGTGCTGCCGAATTCGTATGCTAGCTCGGTACCTACCTCTCATGCTCTTCTCAGACTGGGTGGCCAAATATTTTTTATAACTAACCCAAGATAGACCAGAGCCTGTCGTTTCCAATATGAGAAAATTAATCATAGTGGGCAGAACAAGCAAGGAGGTGGGCAGAGCCAAGCAGGAGCAAGAGAGGTCCTATTGGCCCGTTCTAGCATTTATTTGCATATTTTCGTTAGGGAATGGCTACTGTGTGAAGTGCACATGTGCAATAACAAAAAAAATAGTATAGTTAATCAATAGTTTTTACATGAGTGGAAACGCCAACAGGATGCTTCACATTTATAAATACATCCATTATTTATTTTACACAGGTCTAAAGAAGCATGATATGAAGAAAATGTAGTCTATTTCAGAAGAACAGAATAGCAGACTCTGAGTTGTCCTTATGTAACAGGTCAAAGAATTACAGATTTTTGCAACCGTTCATTTTCTATTTTTTATTTTATTTTGTGAGTTGATTTCACCAAAATATTGTATTGTTCAGCATTTCGTGTAGTCTACAGATATTGGGAGAGTTAGTTGTGTAAGTGCGCCCTCTAGAGTTGGTTTGGTTATATGCGGAGGGAGGTCATGCTTTTCTCAGTCTGCATTGTACTCGGCTGGGAGAGGTACGTGTTCACTTCGGCGTGACATAAACTTGATATACCTGTTAAAACTAAAACGTTTCAGTGCACATAGTAACTTGTATGTATATTATATGATGAGTGTACGTACATTTAATCAAGCTGTGTCGTGAATTTAGACATTTTTGAGAGTTGAGAAATTGCTAACTTAGCTAACCTCGTGTTCTGTTTAGCTGTAAGTTAGCAATCATCATTCTATCCTCTTGTGACGAAGCCCACGTTGTTCTTTTTATGTTAGGCGGATTCTGGTCGAGGGTAGAGTTTTGAACATTTTCTCTCTTTGATGTTGAACAGGTATGTATTCCCTATATCAGGTTAAAAATGTGTTCATTTAAAATGTTTTCATGTATTGATTAGTGTTTAATGGCACTGAAAAGCTCAAATGTGAAGGATTACATGTTGCTTCGTGCATATTACTGTATGTACTACCTATTTGAAAGATGGTTTATGTCATGTTGCACAGTATTATGTAAAGGCTAAAAGCTCAGAGTTTTTGGCAGAGATAACGTGAATATGACACATACATAAGATATACCCCAGATGCAATGTTTATTTTCCAATGATGTTGTATTTTATTCCTTGTATTTTTGAATGTGATTATACTGAGTCTGCATTGTATTCGGCTGGGAGAGGCGGATTCTGGTCGAGGGTAGAGTTTTGAACATTTTCTCTCTTTGATGTTGAACAGATTGAGAGAGTTGTACACAATAAAGTGCCTTCAAGTACGCCAGTGTCTTGTCTTCAGTGCACCGGAACACAACGCAGTAGTCGGCAACGAGCAGACCGCGCCCGGCTACATTGGTGCCGTGACCCGGATATCTTCGCTTCAGATCATCGCCAGGGTGATCGCCGGTGGTTGCTGTGACAAGTAGGAACCTCTTCGAACGTTGACAAGTAGAAGGGCAAACATTAATGTGTAAATTGTAGCTCTTAATTGCTTACCTCAGCTACTTCTATCATTGTACAATTTTTTTTCATATTCACATGTTTTGGTGATTCACATATCATTACCATAGTCTATTACAACTTTCTATTTAAAAAAAAATAAAAAAATGGCTGATGGCAAGGATGCGCAGACACCATTTAGTGTTGGAGATGCTGCAGGGGTAAGCCTGGGGAGGGGCAGGTTTATGAGTATGGTGGAGAGCACGCCGGTTAGGGGTGCTGGTATACTAGGCAGACCTGTACTCTCGTCCACACGCTTACGCACTGATGAATATTCCCCCGCACCACACATGCGTAGCTTAGGAGATGCTCCAGACATTGCAAGCAGCGTTAGTTCAGTGGGCTGTCCTGCATTTTCATACACTCACACCCAAACAGATGAACACTCTCCACGTCAGCCAGTGTCTAGTTCACATGTGAGTTCTGCAGACCTAGGGAGTCTCATCACACAGTTAGCTCATGAAATAGGAGAGAACATTGCTAGCCAATTACAGAGATCTGTTGGTAGTGCAGATAACCAAACCACTCCTACGCCTAGCCTGAACTTAGGATATGGACAGTCTGATTTGAACATGACAGGAGTAAAGTTAGTCATGAAGACAGATGTCAAAGAGCCGCCGTACTTCAGGGGTGATGGAACAGACAAACACACAGTGCATGAGTGGGAAGAGATTATGAGCGTTTACCTGAATAAGAGGGGTGTACACCCGCAAGAGCACTCCCAGGAGATAATGTCAAGACTAATGGGAAAGGCTAGAGACATTGTTAAAGTTACCCTGCGCAGTATGCCATCGCTGCAGCCAGCTGAGAACTCCAAGCTCGTCTTTGATATTCTGAAACAACATTTCAGTGAGTTAACCTACTCCTCTATGCCTTTAGCAGATTTCTATAACACACTTCCTCTGGCTGGAGAAAGTCCCATGGACTATTGGATACGCTTGAACAAGGCTGTGGATGTCGCAGATGAGTGTCTGAGAAGGCAGGGGCGAAACATTGAGGACCCCTCTCACAAAGTCACAATGATGCTGGTGAAACACTGTCCCGACCCCGCTCTTGCAAGTGTCCTAAAGTGCAAAACAGCTGAAAAGTGGACAGCAAATGAGATTCATGAACACCTCGTTGAACATCAGAGAGAGGCTAGAACAATGTGTCAAGCCAAATCTTATCGGCCAAAGAACATTGGTGCACATGCTCAGGCATTAACCACAGAGACAGTCGCTGCTGAAAACCCAACAGACCTTACTGGTTACCCAAAGGCAATGGGGCTTCCATCCTCTCCTCAGACAGAGAGCATCTGCATGCAGTCTCTCATTGGCTTGCTGGACCGTGTGCTAGAGCAGACGGCACACACAACAGCAGTCGTGCCACCAAGCAGGGGGCCAGCAGCCATTGTTCAGAGTAGATGTAAAGTCTGTCAGTCTGCCGAACATTCAACTACTGCACACTGTAGACAGGCGAACCTCTGTATGGGCTGTTACAAGCCCGGCCACTGGAAGAGAGAATGCCAACAACGCCGGCCAAGAATTAACGCTCAGCCACAGTTAACGCACACATCACCTAACTCTGAGCAAGGTGGAGCCAGTTTAAACTAGATAGCTCACATACGGAAAGGGGATGTGTGAGCGTTGAAGATTCAACCCTTGAAGAAAGTGAAGAATTGAAGGAGATGTATGTCAATGTCTGTAAAGCAATGTCTGATAATTGCACGGTAATTGTTCAGAATATTCACAGAGTTGAGACGTTCAGTGAGTTATTTCACGCACCGGTGACAGTTAATGGCTGTGCTCAGTTGCAAGGGCTCCTCGATACAGGCTCAATGGCCTGCACGATAAGTGAAGAGGCAGAGCAGAGACTACTATCGGATAGCGTCTTGACCCCACATCAAGAACTCTCACAGCATATCATCCTTGTTGGCTGTGGAGGAGTACAAGTGCGCCCCAAGTGCATGTATGACATGGAACTAAGTCTGTATGGGGTGAAGTGCATGGTCCCAGTTCTGGTGATCACTGGTCAGAAAGACGACATAATAGTAGGCACCAACATGTTGAAACGTGTACTGCATCAGCTGAAAAACGAGAACAGTTATTGGACACTTATCTCGAGCAACACAAAAGGGTCTCCAGATGGCGAACAGTTTCTAGAAATGATGACCAGTCTCACAAGATGGAGGGGTGAAGATGTCCCAGGAAAAGTAGGGACAGTGAAGCTAACTCAGGCGGTGACTCTCCTTCCCAAACAAGAGTACCTGCTGTGGGGAAGACTGCCAAGTAATATACCCAAGTCACCTGGGAGTACAGTTATGGTGGAGCCTACAACCTCCAGGTGTGTGCCTCGGGGCATTATGGTGGGGAGAGTGGTAACACCGCTATGGGGAGATGGCTGGACTCCCATGAAAGTCACTAATATCTCAGACAAACCACTCACACTGAAAAGGAACAGCAAGCTTGCGGACGTCTCTACTTGTGTTGCAGCTGAAGATCTCACACTGTTCCAGGGTTCCTGTCAGAGTGATGCTGGCTCTGTTGGAGTGACTCATGTGAAACAGGACGACAACGGTGACCTGAAAGACAGACTGCAGAAGTCTGGTCTAGGAAATGTCGATATTGATCATTGTGAAGCGAGCCCCTCCACCAAGCTCCAACTTGTGACATTGCTGGAGAAATATCAGGATATATTTTCAAAGCATAATCTTGACTGTGGAGAAGCCAAGGGCTTTGCCCATAGGATCCGCCTCACTGACGACCGTCCCTTCCGTCTTCCATATCGCAGAGTGCCGCCAGCCCACTATCAAAAGCTGCGCCAAGTTCTCACCGAGATGGAGGAACAGGAAATCATACGGAAATCAATGAGTGAATATGCTTCTCCACTCGTGATGGTTTGGAAGAAAAATGGCGACCTCCGGATATGCACAGACTTTCGATGGCTGAATGCAAGAACTATCAAGGATGCTCATCCTTTGCCCCATCAATCGGACTGCTTGGCTGCCCTTGGCGGTAATGCTGTCTTCAGCACCATGGACCTCACGTCTGGATTTTATAACTTGCCCATGCATGAGGAGGACAAAAAGTATACCGCCTTCACAACACCATTAGGCCTGCACGAGTATAACAGAATGCCACAGGGGCTTTGCAACAGTCCAGCGTCCTTCATGAGGATGATGATGAGTATCTTTGGCGATCTTAACTTCAGCAGTCTCTTGTGCTACCTAGATGATCTCTTGATATTTGCCCCCAATGAACAGCAGGCCCTCAGCAGATTAGAGGTCGTTTTCCAGAGGCTACGGGAGCACAATCTAAAGTTGAGTCCAAAAAAATGCCATCTGTTGCGGAGATCTGTGAAGTTTCTCGGACACATCGTTGACAGTGACGGTGTTGCTGTTGACCCAGAGAAGGTCGAGGTCATCACCAAAATGTCAAAGAGGGACTTGATGGAAGATGATGGCTGCACTCCTTCAGTTCGCAGAGTGAAGTCGTTCCTGGGGATGGTATTTTATTACCAACACTACATACCAAATTGCTCCTCCATCGCAAAACCCCTGTTTGCTCTCACAGCTGGCCAGAAACGGAGAGGAAAGGCCGGGAAGTACAGTCAGAATGCGGGAGTCTACAGAAAGCTCAAACCTGCGGATTGGACCCTTGACTGCGATTCAGCTTTCGCCGGCCTTAAGGAGAAGCTCCTGAATTGTGTGGTCCTTAGCCATCCAGACTTTACTAAGCCCTTGGTTCTGTCCATTGATGCGTCTCTTGATGGCCTTGGGGCGGTTCTGTCCCAGATACCAGAAGGAGAAACGAAGGCACGCCCGATCGCCTTTGCCAGCAAGACCCTCACTGGCTCACAAAAGAGGTATCCTGCTCACCGACTGGAGTTCTTGGCGCTCAAATGGAGTGTTTGTGAAAAATTCAGCCACTGGTTGAAAGGCCACACTTTTACAGTGTGGACCGACAATAATCCTTTGACCTATATAATGACCAAACCAAAACTTGATGCTTGCGAACAGAGGTGGGTGGCAAAGCTTTCCCCCTACACCTTCAGTATCAAACACATTCCTGGGGTAAAGAACATTGTGGCAGATGCCCTGAGTAGAGATCCGTTTGCTAAATCAGTGAGCCAAAGGTTGATCAGTGAGCCCTATGGAAGTCTTTTGGCCGAGGCGGAGGGAACCAAAGAGGAGAAAGTCCAAGATCTCTTCCGGAGTAAGACCCAGTGTCTCCAGGCACTTGATGCAGGGTGCTGTGTAACTATGGACCCCACTCAAGACAGGCTGGCCAGCAGTCAAGAACCCTCTCATGTGAAATCTGCTTGTGAAGCACATGTAGAGTGGGAAAGGGGAGCAGAGATAAGAGCAACACAGTTTCTCAATGTTCTTCCCCAGGCCGTGCCCTCAGAACAAGACACACTTCCAGCCCTCTCCATCGGCGAGCTGAGGCACAGCCAGGAAATAGATCCAGTTATCAGGGAAGTCCTGCCACTCATTCAGAGGGGTGAGCCACCACCTAGGCGAGGGAGGAGGAGGTTAGCTCTTACGACCCAGACACTGTGCAAGCAGTGGCATCATCTAAAAGTCCAGGACGGAGTCCTATATAGGGTAACCAAAGACCCATTAAGCAGAGAGAAGAGGTATCAGTTTGTGCTGCCTGCTAGCTTGAAGGCCAAAGCTCTCGCTGGTGTGCATGATTTCGCTGGGCATCAAGGGCAGGCTAGAACAGCACACCTCGCCCGACAGCGTTTCTTCTGGCCGCAAATGGGAAGAGACATCAAGGAATATGTGAAATGCTGCCAACGTTGTATCCTTGCAAAGACCCCTGAACCAGCTGCCCGAGCTCCCTTGGAGAGCATTCGCACTTCGGCACCCATGGAGCTGGTGTGCATTGATTTTTGGAGTGCTGAGGACTGTAAGCAAAGATCTGTCGATGTGTTAGTCATAACAGACCACTTTACAAAATTGGCTCATGCCTTTCCCTGCGTAAACCAAACTGCAAAGCAAATAGCAAAGAAGTTATGGGATAACGTATTCTGCATCTACGGTTTCCCAGAGCGAATACATTCTGATCAAGGGGCCAATTTTGAAAGCAAACTCATAGCTGAACTCCTCAGCCTCACAGGGATTAAGAAAACACACACAACAGCATACCATCCCATGGGAAATGGGCAAACCGAAAGGTTCAATAGGACACTTGGCAGTATGTTGCGTGCCCTACCCCTGACAGCTAAGCAACACTGGGCCCAACAGATACAGACTTTGACTTTTGCGTATAATGCCACCACTCATGAAACAACTGGATATCCTCCATTCTATTTGATGTATGGTCGAGTGCCCAGACTCCCAGTAGACATGGTCTTCAAACAAGTCTTGAGGGATCCAGTCGTGGTGAATTATAAGACCTATGCAGAGAAACTGATGGCGAACCTCCATGTGGCTGCCGACATAGCTCAGCAGCATGCGAGGAAAGGACAGCAACATCAAGCTGATGGCTACAACAAGAGAGTTCGTGGAACCCACTTGAACGTTGGCGACCGAGTTTTGTTAGCTAATAAAGCAGAGAGAGGGAAGAGGAAGTTAGCGGATAAGTGGGAAGCCACTATGTATACCATCATAGACCGGAACCCTCAGACTCACGTTTACAAAGTCAGAGACGAAAGTGGGAAAACAAAAGTTGTTCATCGGAATTTGATGTTGGACGTGAGCTTCTTGCCCATGCCAGAACTAAGCGATGAAGAGACGAATGGAGCTGCCTCGGATGTGGCCAGTGAGTTTCAGCCTCCTTCTGTTGATGCTTTGAGTGGCCTAGCAGTAGATGCTTCTGAGGACCGTACATGTTCGTGGTTAAACGCATCCTCTGACTCTGAGTCTATTGGAGAAGCTGATGAGTCTGAGATGGAGAATGAGACGCCCCACTCTCTGTCCAGGAAGTCTGTTCAACTGACACCCACGAGAGCCCAGTCTAAAGAGGTCAGAGGCCAAGGGGAAAATGAATACTCACCTGTGAGAGACTTGTCGGATTCCAGTGACCCCCCTGATTTGCACATGACTGACACTGACTCTGTTGCCCCAATTGATGTTCCTGACTTAGATGAGACAGGGTCTTCGGACGTCAATTCACCTGTTACACTGATTGATAGTCAGATACCCCCTCAAGTACAAGGGTTTGAAAGTCAGGTTGTCAGAACTCGTACTGGCAGGGTTGTTAAGGCAGTCGATCGCTTGATAGAGAACATGGTGCAAAAACCACTCACCAAGGGTTTTGTTACAGGAGTCAGAAGGTCACTGTCTTTCCGTTCTTTATTTTAGATACATTTTTGAGATTGAGATATTTTTCTTTATTACCAGTAGTATGACCTGGGTCATGAGATGTTCATAATGGAGGGAAAGTGTTCCAAGATTTCATATGATGTATAAGGCATCATATTCACTAGAAGGGGCAGTAGCCTGATCAACTGCTGTTTTCTTTTAACTTACTTTGTAAGTAGCTTTATACGCTGTATATGGGAAATGGAGTCCCAGGGCTATCTTGGACCAAGTGGACAAGAGTTTTATTCTATATGTTTTTGGTTATTTTCCACCCTCGAAGTGTGAAGGATTTTGGTGAAATTAAAGAGGGGTGAATGTAACAGGTCAAAGAATTACAGATTTTTGCAACCGTTCATTTTCTATTTTTTATTTTATTTTGTGAGTTGATTTCACCAAAATATTGTATTGTTCAGCATTTCGTGTAGTCTACAGATATTGGGAGAGTTAGTTGTGTAAGTGCGCCCTCTAGAGTTGGTTTGGTTATATGCGGAGGGAGGTCATGCTTTTCTCAGTCTGCATTGTACTCGGCTGGGAGAGGTACGTGTTCACTTCGGCGTGACATAAACTTGATATACCTGTTAAAACTAAAACGTTTCAGTGCACATAGTAACTTGTATGTATATTATATGATGAGTGTACGTACATTTAATCAAGCTGTGTCGTGAATTTAGACATTTTTGAGAGTTGAGAAATTGCTAACTTAGCTAACCTCGTGTTCTGTTTAGCTGTAAGTTAGCAATCATCATTCTATCCTCTTGTGACGAAGCCCACGTTGTTCTTTTTATGTTAGGCGGATTCTGGTCGAGGGTAGAGTTTTGAACATTTTCTCTCTTTGATGTTGAACAGGTATGTATTCCCTATATCAGGTTAAAAATGTGTTCATTTAAAATGTTTTCATGTATTGATTAGTGTTTAATGGCACTGAAAAGCTCAAATGTGAAGGATTACATGTTGCTTCGTGCATATTACTGTATGTACTACCTATTTGAAAGATGGTTTATGTCATGTTGCACAGTATTATGTAAAGGCTAAAAGCTCAGAGTTTTTGGCAGAGATAACGTGAATATGACACATACATAAGATATACCCCAGATGCAATGTTTATTTTCCAATGATGTTGTATTTTATTCCTTGTATTTTTGAATGTGATTATACTGAGTCTGCATTGTATTCGGCTGGGAGAGGCGGATTCTGGTCGAGGGTAGAGTTTTGAACATTTTCTCTCTTTGATGTTGAACAGATTGAGAGAGTTGTACACAATAAAGTGCCTTCAAGTACGCCAGTGTCTTGTCTTCAGTGCACCGGAACACAACGCAGTAGTCGGCAACGAGCAGACCGCGCCGGCTACACTTACATTAGGTCCTGATCAAATCAAATCAAATGTTATTGGTCACATACACATATTTAGCAGATGCTATTGCGGGTGTAGCAAAATGCTTGTGTTCCTAGCTCCAACAGTGCAGTAGTATCTAACAATTCACAACAATACACACTAATCTAAAAGTAAAAGAATGGAATTAAGAAATATATAAATATTAGGAGGAGCATTGTCGGAGTGGCATTGACTAAAATACAGTAGAATAGAATGTAGTATATACATATGAAAATGAGTAAAGCAGTATGTAAACATTATTAAAGTGACGACTAGTGTTCCATTATTAAAGTGACCAATGATTCCATATCTATGTACATAGGGCAGAAGCTTCTAATGTTTTTCATTCTCTCGGTCCCAGCTCTGATGCACCTGTACTGACCTCGCCTTCTGGATGATAGCGGGGTGAACAGGCAGTGGATCGGGTGGTTGATGTCCTTGATGATCTTTTTGGCCTTCCTGTGACATCGTGTGTTGTAGGTGTCTTGGAGGGCGGGTAGTTTGCCCCCGGTGATGCGTTGGGCAGACTGCACCACCCTCTGGAGAGCCCTGTGGTTGCGGGCGGTGCAGTTGCTGTACCAGGCGGTGATAACAGCGCAACAGGATGCTCTCAATTGTGCATCTGTAAAAGTTTGAGAGGGTCTTAGGGGCCAAGCCAAATTTCTTCAGCCTCCTGAGGTTAAAGAGGTGCTGTTGCGCCTTCTTCACCACACTGTCTGTGTGGGTGGACCATTTCAGATTGTCAGTGATATATACGCCGAGGAACTTGAAGCTTTTCACCTTCTCCACTGCGGTCCCCTCAATGTGGATAGGGGGGTGCTCCCTCTGCTTTTTCCTGAAGTCCACGAACAGCTCCTTCGTTTTGTTGACGTTGAGGGAGAGGTTATTTTCCTGGCGCCACTCCGCCAGGTGCATCAAAGCTGGGACCGAGAGAATGAAAAACAGCTTCTATCTCAAGGCTATCAGACTGTTAAATAGCCATCACTAGCACACTAGAGGCTGCTGCTGCCTATTGAAATCACTGGCCACTTTAAGAAATGGAACACTAGTCACTTTAATAATGTTTACATATCTTGCATTACTCATCTCATATGCATATACAGATTTATATTCTATAATATTCTACTGTATCTTATGCCATGCCGCTCTAACATTGCTTGTCCATATATGTATATATTCTTAAATTCCTTTCTTTACTAGATTTGTGTGTATTGGGTATATGTTGTGGAATTGTTAGATATTACTTGTTAGATATTACTGCACTGTCGGAGCTAGAAGCACAAGCATTTCGCTACACCCGCAATAACATCTGCTAAACACCTGTATGTGACAAATAAAATGTGATTTGATTTGAATATATCGGTAAACACTCCAGGCAGCTGCTCTGAGGACCCGGTTAGGGAGGCCGTCTGGGCCGGCAGCCTTGCGAGGGTTAACACGCTTCAACGTCTTACTCACGTCAGCCATGGAGAACGAGAGCCCACAGTCCCTGGGAGCGGGCCGCGTCAGCATACTCTGAGATGTCCTTATGTTCGGTCCTGATCTGGCTATGCCAAATGGCTGTGGGCTACACTAGTTCATTTAGCAGACAGGATTAGCTTAGAATTCCGTGGCATTATTTTATAGTATGAAGAAAACAATTGAACAAAGCTGAATAAAATAGAAAGGATATTTTCTCCAAACGATTTGAGGGAGTGCGCACATGCGGCTATTCTGTGTTGAGGGGTGAACAAAAAAATAGGTATTCCTATATGCTTAATTTAGAGTTATTAATGTAACTTTAGTTGTTCTGCAAACATTGGGCTATATGTTTAGATTTTTAATACATTGTAAGGCTGCATGATGCAACTCTAATCATGATTGGAAAAAGTTTGCTTGAAAGGCATGTACACACTTCATCAGTCTCTCATTCACATTTTGAAAAGCATTTGATAATGCCTCGAATTTCACAGTGGCATCCCCTTTGTGTGGCTGTAATGCATCCTAAAAAAATCCATGCCTTTTGCAGCCAGTGGCTGTTGTGCCCTTGGTCTGGAGTGCTGCATTGTGGGTATCTGTGTATAGCCATTGATTGGTAGAATACACTATATTTAGATACCTAAATAGATCTGAGACACCTTTGCTATTTGTCTCCGTACTCAATAAATGGTGAAACACTATTTGTGATGGTGTTCTTTGTTCAAATGTACAGTGCATACAGAAAGTATTCAGACCCCTTCCCTTTTTCCACATTTTGTTACGTTACAGCCTTATTATAAAATTGATTAAATATGTTTTTTTTCCTCATCAATCTACACACAATACCCCATAATGACAAAGCAAAAACAGTTTTATAGAAATGTTTGCACATTTATTTAAAAAACAAAAACAGAAATACCTTATTTGCATACAGTGTTGCTTGAAAGCATGTGAACCTCTTGTGCAATTACAGATTTGAAAGCATGTGAACCTCTTGTGCAAAAATAAGTGAACCCCAAGATGCATTGGTTAAATCAAGTAGGTAAGTATAATCAAGTGGGTAAATAATTAGCTACCAAATGAACCAATCAAAGGAGAGATTGTTAGGAAAGAGTTTGGGTGGGACTTTGATAAATAGAGATAAGAAACCTGGTGATGATTGTGGACTACAGGAAAAAGAAAAGAGGACTGAGCACGCCCCCATTCTCATCGACGGGGCTGTAGTGGAACAGGTTGAGAGCTTCAAGTTCCTTGTTGTCCACATCACCAACAAACTATCATGGTCCAAACACACCAAGACAGTCGTGAAGAGGGCACGACAAAGCCTATTCCCCCTCAGGAGACTGAAAAGATTTGGCATGGGTCCTCAGATCCTCAAAAAGTTCTACAGATGCACCATCAAGAGCATCCTGACTGGTTGCATCACCGCCTGGTATGGCAACTGCTCGGCCTCCGACCGCAAGGCACTACAGAGGGTAGTGCGTACGGCCCAGTACATCACTTGGGCCAAGCTTCCTGCCATCCAGGACCCTAAATTATCAAAGAGTCCAGCCACCATAGTCATAGACTTTTCTCTCTGCTACCGCACGGCAAGTGGTACCGGAGCGCCAAGTCTAGGTCCAAAATGCTTCTTAACAGCTTTTAGCCCCAAGCCATAAGACTCCTGAACAGCTAATCATGGCTACCAGGACTATTCTCATTTAATCAAGACAACGAACCAAAGCATTCAAGCAAATCTACCAAAGAATGGCTCAGGAGAAAGAAGATTTGTGTTTTGGTTTGGCAAAAATAATGACCAGTCCTGTTCACATACTTTCAAGCAGCACTGTAAGTATTCAGACCCTTTGCTATTAGACTCGAAATTCAGCTCAGGTGCATCCTGTTTCCATTGATCATCATTGAGATGTTTCTACAACTTGATTGGAGTCCACCTGTGGTAAATTCAATTGTTTAGACATGATTTGGAAAGGCACACACCTGTCTATATAAGGTCCCACAGTTGACAGTGCATGTCAGAGCAAAAACCAAGCCGTGAGATTAAAGGAATTGTCTGTAGAGCTCCGAGACAGGATTGTGTCGAGGCACAGATCTGGGGAAGGGTTCCAACACATTTCTGCAGCATTGAAGGTCCCCAAGAACGCAGTGGCCTCCATCATTGTTAAATGGAAAAAGTTTGGAACCACCAAGACTTTTCCTAGAACTGGCCGCCCGTCAAACCGAGCAATCGGGAGAGAAGGACCTTGGTCAGGGAGGTGACCAAGAAAACGATCGTCACCCTGACAGAACTCCAGAGTTCTTCTGTGGAGATGGGAGAACCTTCCAGAAGGACAACCATCTCTGCAGCACTCCACCAATCAGTGCTTTATGGTAGAGTGGCCAGACGGTAGCCCCTCCTCAGTAAAAGGCACATGACAGCCCGCCTGGAATTTGCCAAAAGGCACCTAAAGGACAAGATTCTCTGGTCTGATGAAACCAAGTTTGAACTCTTTTGCCTTAACGCCAAGCATCACGTCTGGAGGAAACCTGGCACCTTCCCTACGGTGAAGTATGGTGGTGGCAGCATCATGCTGTGTGGATGATTTTCAGCGACAGGGATTGGGAGACTAGTCAGGATCGAGGAAAAGATGAACGGAGCAAAGTACAGAGAGATCCTTGATGAAAACCTGCTTCAGAGCGTTCATGACCTCAGACTGGGGCGAAGGTTCGCCTTTCAACAGGGCAACGACCCTATGAACACAGCCAAGACAACGCAGGAGCGGCTTCGGGACAAGTCTCTGAATGTCCTTGAGTGGCCCAGCCAGAGCCCGGACTTGAACCCAATCAAACATCTCTGGAGAGACCTGAAAATAGCTGTGCAGCAACGCTCCCCATCCAACCTGACAGAGCTTGAGAGGATCAGCAGAGAAGAATGAGAGAAACTCCCCAAATACAGGTGTGCCAAGCCTGTAGCATCATACCCAAGAAGACTTGAATCCATTTTAGAACAAGGCTGTAAAGTAACAGAATGTGGAAAACTGAAGGGGTCTGAATACTTTCCAAAAGCACTGTATGCCAATGTTTACTACTGTGTATCCAGGTGCTGTGGTCGCTGTGCCAGGCCTGGGTCAACCCCCTCCGGAGCAGCAGCTGTATGTGTCCAGGTGCTGTGGTCGCTGTGCCAGGCCAGGGTCAACCCCCTCCGGAGCAGCAGCTGTATGTGTCCAGGTGCTACAGTCGCTGTGCCAGGCCTGGGTCAACCATCAGAGATACAGGAACTAGTCTCAGGTAACACCCCCAACACTACAACACAGTGTTATGTCAGACCATCAGAGATACAGGAAACTAGTCTCAGCTAACACCCCCAACACTACAACACAGTGTTATGTCAGACCATCAGAGATACAGGAAACTAGTCTCAGGTAACACCCCCAACGCTACAACACAGTGTTATGTCAGACCATCAGAGATACAGGAAACTAGTCTCAGGTAACATCCCCAACACTACAACACAGTGTTATGTCAGACCATCAGAGCCTTTTGTTATGGGAGGTGTCCATGTAGTCCCACCTTGTTGAAGTCCGTTTTCCTCTGTTTGGTGCCTAATGATCACGACAGGTCCTTCCCGCTGTCAGGGCTACTGCAGTGCATGCTGGGAGGGATGCAGAGCCACCTGGACAGCAGCGTATTTCGTATAAGTTGCATGGGGGGTCTCAATGTACAATGTTAAAACATTGTGACATTATTTAATTGATATCATGAAACAACTCCTTCATGTATGTACTTTCTGATGTTTAATCAGAGTTCTTTTACCAGCGTATCTCTTGCCACATTGATCACAGCTATAAGGTTTCTCTCTAGTGTGTGTTCTCAAATGTACCATCAGGTTGCTTGATTGACCAAAACTCTTCCCACATTGATCACAGCTATAAGGTTTCTCTCCAGTGTGCGTTCTCAAATGTACCATCAGGTTGCTTGATTGACTAAAACTCTTCCCACATTGATCACAGCTATAAGGCTTCTCTCCTGTGTGTGTTCTCTGGTGTGATTCTAAATATTTGGATGAAACAAAACTCTTCCCACAGTCAGAGCAGTGATAAGGTTTCTCTCCTGTGTGTGTTCTCTGGTGGATAGTCAGCTGGCTAGATGAAGTAAAATTCTTCCCACATTGATCACAGCTATAAGGTTTCTCTCCTGTGTGTGTTCTCATATGTCTTTTAAGGTCTGCTGAAGAGTTGAATATCTTCCCACAGTCAGAGCAGCAATGAGATTTCTTCCCTGTGGGTTTCCGCTGGTGTTTCTCGAGGTGTTCTGATCTGGAGGGACTCTTCTCTGACTCCTCAGCTTCATGATGTTGTTGAGGCTCCCCAGAGGATCCACGATAGTCACGTCTGTCTCCTGTGTGAACAACAAAGTCAGACAGATGGTTAAAGACCCACAACAGCAGAAATCCACGGTTTATTTTAGCTAAAAGGTGATGCCCATGATGTTGTACAACAATGTATATCTGTAATGAATGTTTTAATGCTTAAAACTTTTTGGACTATTGTCTTAATAACAACTGAGCAACAACAGATATATTTAGTCTTGTTTTTTTCACAGTAGTGGAAGATTCTGGGATATAAATAAGTTATTAAAGTTGCTGAATCCCTAAGCAGTGTGCCAGACGACACTTAGTCACCAATATAGGACCCTTTCGAGGGCGACACGTACGCAATTTGGTTGCAGAAACACCTCCCTGCTAATGCGGAAACCGCTAGTATATCTGCGTGGGCAAAAATGTATTCACAATGTATTCTGAATATTACCACACATTGTCAGCGCAAGATCGGGAGCTACTCAAGGAAACTCACATTAAGCTCCATTTACAGGTTGCTTATGAGTGCATGTCACACTACTTTTGGATTATAATTGATAAGGCTCATTTGAATGTCCTGTTTAATATAATGTCTGAGTAAAATGCTCTTTGGCTAGCTTTGCTACCAGCCTGTCAATGAGCGTTAGCATTCAAGCTAACAAGAGCTGCATCCAAAAATAGGTATTTTGCAACTATCACAACTAAATATTATCTTAGATAAATAAAGCTGTAAAGAAGGAAAGCTGACTGAAATAGACAACCCCAAAAACGTAAAAAAAATTACGTTAAAAATAAAGTTCAAATGCCTCTCCTGTGAAGTAGTGAGGTGTGACACATACACCCAGCTTTCTGTAACTGATTACATATTATAAATCTAGGATGGTGAATGGTCCCAGATGATGAACAGCAGTTTATTTAGAAGTAATAACCTGGTAAATCTAGGATGTTGAATGGTCCCAGATGGTGAACAGCAGTTTATTTAGAAGTAATAACCTGGTAAATCTAGGATGTTGAATGGTCCCAGATGGTGAACAGCAGTTTATTTAGAAGTTATAACCTGGTAAATCTAGGATGTTGAATGGTCCCAGATGGTGAACAGCAGTTTATTTAGAAGTAATAACCTGGTAAATCTAGGATGTTGAATGGTCCCAGATGGTGAACAGCAGTTTATTTAGAAGTAATAACCTGGTAAATCTAGGATGTTGAATGGTCCCAGATGGTGAACAGCAGTTTATTTAGAAGTAATAACCTGGTAAATCTAGGATGTTGAATGGTCCCAGATGGTGAACAGCAGTTTATTTAGAAGTAATAACCTGGTAAATCTAGGATGTTGAATGGTGTTAGGACCCATAACTTCACCTCACAAAAACAACACAGACCTACTGTAGGACCCATAACTTCACCTAACAACAACATAGACCTACTGTAGGACCCATAACTTCACCTAACAACATAGACCTACTGTAGGACCCATAACTTCACATAACAACAACATAGACCTACTGTAGGACCCATAACTTCACATAACAACAACATAGACCTACTGTAGGACCCATAACTTCACCTAACATTAACATAGACCTACTGTAGGACCCATAACTTCACCTAACAACATAGACCTACTGTAGGACCCATAACTTCACCTAACAACAACACAGACCTACTGTAGGACCCATAACTTCACCTAACAACATAGACCTACTGTAGGACCCATAACTTCACCTAACAACATAGACCTACTGTAGGACCCATAACTTCACCTAACAATAACATAGACCTACTGTAGGACCCATAACTTCACCTAACAACATAGACCTACTGTAGGACCCATAACTTCACCTAACAACATAGACCTACTGTAGGACCCATAACTTCACCTAACAACATAGACCTACTGTAGGACCCATAACTTCACCTAACAACATAGACCTACTGTAGGACCCATAACTTCACCTAACAACATAGACCTACTGTAGGACCCATAACTTCACCTAACAACCCAACATAACAGACCTACTGTAGGACCCATAACTTCACCTAACAACATAGACCTACTGTAGGACCCATAACTTCACCTAACAACATAGACCTACTGTAGGACCCATAACTTCACCTAACAACATAGACCTACTGTAGGACCCATAACTTCACCTAACAACATAGACCTACTGTAGGACCCATAACTTCACTTAACAGCACAGACCTACTGTAGGACCCATAACTTCACCTAACAATAACACAGACCTACTGTAGGACCCATAACTTCACCTAACAACAACAGATCTACTGTAGGACCCATAACTTCACCGGATATCTCGGGTCCGTTCAATGTATAGTTGAAGTCGGAAGTTTACATACACTTAGGTTGGAGTCATTAAAACTCGTTTTTCAACCACTCCACAAATTTCTTGTTAACAAACTATAGTTTTGGCAAGTTGGTTAGGACATCTACTTTGTGCATGACAAGTAATTTTTCCAACAATTGTTTACAGACAGATTATTTCACTTATAATTCACTGTATCACAATTCCAGTGGGTCAGAAGCAGAGCATATGAGCGGAGTGGAGCGGTGAGAATCTCAGCACCTCGCTCACGGAGCTGTTCACGCCTCCGCTCCCCCCGCTCAAAGCCACATCAGGCCAGTCCGCTCATTATCGCTCAGCGCTCACGGAGCTGTTCACCCCTCCGCTCCCCCCGCTCGCTCCAAAAAAGGAACAAAATCTGCATGTATTTCACTTTTAGCTTAAACCACAGCCTTACTTTATCTCCCCGAATTTGTTGCATGCAGACTCATCTCGGATTATCCATTCTGTCTTGAAATGGGGATCTAACACTGACGCTAAAATGAGATGTTTATCAGTATAGTATATTCCATAGCGAATTGACACGTTGTTTGCCAATGTTTCTGCAGCGATGCCCATTGGAAGTGCAGCGTGAGTGTAATCGGTGAGCAGGGATTTGATTTCTGTGACAGCAGGGAGGATCATCCCCAGGTTCCCCAGCTCCATCTGCATTTTGTCTGTGAGGTCTGCTAGTGGTGTCAGCACCGAACTTGATTCAGGGTGATGTTAGCAACATTAGACATGAGTTTGTTTTGCCATAACGGGTCTTTTTGGAACAACCGGATGAACGACTGAATCATCCGCAACTGGCTGCTCCATCGAATGGCGCAGGCATTTGTGGGGCGGACACCTAATTGGTCGGTTTCCTCTGTGCTCTTGCGTACACTTTTCACCAGGTGCCCGACTTTCACTAACAGCCTATTAATGTTGTCGTGCTCGTTAACAGCGTTTTTGATCGCCAGCTGAAGCATGTGAATCTCAGATGTAAATTTGACAAAGTAAAGTACTGATTTATCATAGTTTCTTGGGGGGGGTGTAGCCCGGTTGAGCTGCGCTGGTGAAGTGTTGCATCCCTTCGCGTTCTCCTTTACTCAGCAGTTCATAGTCCATGAAAATCATTTTAAAAAATGCTACATCCAGCTCTCTTTTTCTCTCCCTTGTTATGGTTGGGTCTTTGTGTGCAGTGAATAAACTTCTGAATTCCTCAACCCTTTTCTCTTGTTGCTGCTGCTGCTCCTCTCGCTCTATAAAATACAAATTCATGGACGACACAAATTAAATTAAACAGATGGATTCTGGGTCAGGCTTGAGCATGCTTCAGACTCGTGGTGTGAGCGAGCGAAATTGGAGCGGGACATAGGGCGACGCTCCGTCCTTTTAAAAATGCCGCTCTGCGCTCTGTTCAGAATCCGTCCGCTCCCACTCCACTCCGCTCATATGCTCTGGTCAGAAGTTTACATACACTATGTTGACTGTGCCTTTAAACAGCTTGGAAAATTCCAGAAAATGATGTCATGGCTTTAGAAGCTTCTGATAGGCTAATTGACATCATTTGAGTCAATCGGAGGTGTACCTGTGGATGTATTTCAAAGCCTACCTTCAAACTCAGTGCCTCTTTGCTTGACATCATAGGAAAATCAAAAGAAATCAGCCAAAACCTCAGAAAAAAACTTCTAGACCTCCACAAGTCTGGTTCATCCTTGGGAGCAATTTCCAAACGCCTGAAGGTACCACGTTCATCTGTACAAACAATAGTACGCAAGTATAAACACCATGGGACCACGCAGCCGTCACACCGCTCAAAAAGGAGACGCGTTCTGTGAAAAGTGCAAATCAATCCCAGAACAGCAGCAAAGGACCTTGTGAAGATGATTGAGGAAACAGGTACAGAAGTATCTATATCCACAGTAAAACGAGTCCTATATCGACATAACCTGAAAGGCCGCTCAGCAAGGAAGAAGCCACTGCTCCAAAACTGCCATTAAAAAGCCAGACTACGGTTTGCAACTGCACATGGGGACAAAGATCGTACTTTTTGGAGAAATGTCCTCTGGTCTGATGAAACAGAAATAGAACTGTTTGGCCATAATGACCATCGTTATGTTTGGAGGATAAAGGGGGTTGCTTGCAAGCCGAAGAACACTATCCCAACCGCGAAGTACGGGGGTAGCAGCATCATGCTGTGGGGGTGCTTTGCTGCAGGAGGGACTGGTGCACTTCACAAAATAGATTGCATCATGAGGAAGGAAAATTACGTGGATATATTGAAGCAACATCTCAAGACATCAGTCAGGAAGTTAAAGCTTGGTCGCAAATGGTTTCCAAATGGACAATGACCCCAAGCATACTTCCATAGTTGTAGCAAAATGTCTTAAGGACAACAAAGTCAAGGTATTGGAGTGGCCATCACAAAGCCCTGACCTCAATCCTATAGAACATTTGTGGGCAGAACTGAAAAAGCGTGTGCGAGCAAGGAGGCCTACAAACCTGACTCAGTTACACCAGCTCTGTCAGGAGGAATGGTCCAAATTTCACCCAACTTATTGTGGGAAGCTTGAGGAAGGCTACCCGAAACGTTTGACCCAAGTTAAACAATTTAAAGTCAATGCTACCAAATACTAATTGAGTGTATGTAAACTTCTGACCCACTGGAAATATAATGAAATAAATAAAAGCTTAAATAAATCACTATTATTATGACATTTCACATTCTTAAAATAAAGTGGTGATCCTAACTGACCTAAGACAGGGAACTTTTACCAGGATTAAATGTCAGAGATGGCCAGTATATGAATGTTATCCGAAGTTAGCAAGTTATTGATTTCATTAACCTTATTTCTAAGGCTACATATATTAATACAGTGTCTTGTTCTTACAAATTATTTTAATAATAGTCCTGTACAAGGTATTTCCTTAGCTGGTAAAGAAATTATTATAAGCCAGCTGGCTGACGATACTACACTTTTTCTGAAAAGACGCTAGTCAGATTCCCGTATCGATCAATGTGATAGAATCCTTTTCCAAAAGCATCATCGTCTATGTCTTAACATTAATAAACGTGGCAACTCATGGCTGTCAAAGATTGTGTGACACCCTACATATTATGGTATTCCAGTGAAAGAAGAACTTACATATTTTTAGGCGTAACTAAGGATCAGAAGTCTAGAGGCTTTACTACATTTTAACCCTCTTATTAAAAAACCCCCAGAAGAAGCTAAATCAACGGCCAGAGTCCTAATAACCAAGGCTGAGGGTATCTCTTGACTAACCGAGTGGCGCAGTGGTCTAAGGCACTGCATCGCAGTGCTAGCTGTGCCACTAGAGATCCTGCTTCGAATCCAGGCTCTGTCGTAGCCGGCCGCGACCGGGAGACCCATGGGGCGGCGCACAATTGGCCCAGCGTCGTCCAGGGTAGGGAAATGGCCGGCAGGGATGTAGCTCAGTTGGTAGAGCGTGGGTTCGATTCCCACTGGGGGGCCAGTATGAAAAATATAAATAATGTATGCACTCACTAACTGTAAGTCGCTCTGGATAAGAGCGTCTGCTAAATGACTAAAATGTAAATGTAAAATGTATCTTTAAATCTTGATGGTAAATTAAGCAAAGAGATAGACCAGATGCTTTTCAACTTTCTGTGGAGAAACCGTACCCATTATATTAGGAAAACTGTTGTAATTAACATTTAGGAGTATGGTGGGCTGAATTTCCTGGACTTTACTACCTTAAATAATACTTTTAAGATCAATTGGATAAAACAATTCCCAAGAAGTGGAACTTTATTCCTCATCGTGTCTTCTCTACTTTTGGTGGCCTTAACTTCATGTTGATTTGTGATTATAATATTGACAAAGTTCCAGTGAAACTCTCTGCTTTTCATCGGCAGGTTTTCTTGTCATGGTCTGTAATTTATCAGCATCATTTTTCTCCACATAGATATTATATATGGAATAATCGGGACATATTGTATAAAAATATTTCTTTGTTTTTAGAATATTGGTTCCGAAATAATATCCTATTGGTGAGCAAACTTGTACATGCAGAGGGTATTTTACTTAATTATAAGGAAATTCTTATCCCTTTACAAGATCCCTGTAACACCTAAAGATTTTGCAATTGTTTTAGATGCCATTCCCTCAGGTGCTGCTTTATTATTCAGGAACGTGTCAAGACCTGAACCTCAGGACATACCTACAATTAACCCTGTTGACTCATCAGTAGGAAATATTTGTTTTTCCTTTAGTCCATTCAACAACAATGGAGCTATACAAGTGTTGTTTCAACAGGATGTTGTATCTACAGTGGCTTGCGAAAGTATTCACCCCCCTTGGCATTTTTTCTATTTTGTTGCCTTACAACCTGGAATTAAAATGGATTTTGGGGGGTCTGTATCATTTCATTTACACCACATGCCTACCACTTTGAAGATGCTAAATATTTTTTTATTGTGAAACAAACAAGAAATAAGACAAAAAAACAGAAAACTTGAGTGTGCATAACTACTCAATTTTAGTCTCATCTGACCAGAGTACCTTCTTCCATATGTTTGGGGAGTCTCCCACATGCTTTTTGGTCCGTGAGTTTTGGTGGGCGGCCCTCTCTTGGCAGGTTTGTTGTGGTGCCATATTCTTTCCATTTTTTAATAATGGATTTAATGGTGCTCCGTGGGATGTTCAAAGTTTCTGATATTTTTTTTTAACCCAACCCTGATCTGTACTTCTCCACAACGTTGTCGCTGACCTGTTTGGAGAGCTCCTTGTTCTTCATGGTGCCACTTGCTTGGTGGTGCCCCTTGCTTAGTGGTGTTGCAGACTATGGGGCCTTTCAGAACAGGTGTATATATTATGAGATCATGTGACACTTAGATTGCACACATGTGGACTTTAACTAATTATGTGACTTCTGAAGGTAATTGGTTGCACCAGATCTTATTTAGGGGCTTCATAGCAAAGGGGGTGAATATATATGCACGCACCACTTTTCCATTATTAATTTTATAGAATTTCTTGAAACAAGTTATTTTTTTCATTTCACTTCACCAATTTTGACTATTTTGTGTATGTCCATTAATCAATCTGGTTAAAACTATCATTTTGACCTTATGGACGGCCAGTCCTTGTATTCATAGTGTAGTGAATTCCAGGGGTAGCCCTGAGCTGGACTCAAACCTGGGTCCAGAGACTGTCAAGCCAACACCTTATAACTGTTATACCAAGACGTCTGAACTTCTTGATGAGGTCGCTAGGTTTTGGGTTAAGGTTGCTACAATAGCTTTCTCTATGAATTTGAGAGTGGTTACATTTCTCCAGCCCCCATCCCTCAGCTGTTTACCAAACCAAGTCTAAGGGCAGCCATTTTGTTTATGTTTAAATCCAAGGTTGTCCCTTTAAAAAAGCCACATCAATCAATCAACCAATCTGCAGTTCAAACAATAACAAAGCTGTCATTCCGCCACTGTTTTGGTAATAAGATGATGGATGGGACTGGAGAAATGTAACTACTCTCAAATTCATAGACAGACCTATGGATGCAAGGACTGACCATCCATGACATCACCATTATAGTTTTAACCATGTTGAGGCGATACAGTGTTGGTTTACATTTACACTGTTTCTAAACATTGGAGCAAAAAAAAGCTTATTTTGGGATCTGATGGGGTACGACAGTTGAACTAAGCTCATGAGGCATGTGATATATTCTTCAAGAATATAAATCATTTAAAAGTCCAAATATGGATGTAGCAACTGCAGATTTCCCCTTTAACACCACACATCAGTTCAACAACTGCAGAGTTTGTGCCTCTGTTTTTAAGACAGTACTTACTAGTGTTAATCAGGGTCCGGTTTCCCAAAACCATCTTAAGGTTAAGTTCATCATTAGAACCATTGGATGCCTTAAGATGCCTTTGGGAAACCGGAAGCAGATATCCAGTTCCCTCCTCTTCTTCCTCCTCCTTTTTCGATGTGACAGTCATCTCCCCCTCTTCTTTCACTCCAAAAACTGCATCCTCCTCTTCTTTCACTGTAACAGCCTCACCCTCTACTTGTTTTTGTATTGTAACATCCTCCTCTTCCTTCTCCTCTTTCACGACAATGTTCAGCCACAGACCTTCTTTCTCCGTCCAGCAGACCTCCTCTTCTTTAGCAGGAGGAGAGTAGCTTAGTGAGCTCATGGTCGGGGATGTTAGCTAGCTAGGCTAATGCTAACTTAACCAGCCAGCTAGCTGACCAATAACAACAACACCGTAAATATGAAATTAAATGGGATAACTAACTAGACGACAGAAGTGGGTTTAAAACACAGTGGCTAATATACACGAAAGCGTCTAAAGAGCTTTATTGGTTCGGCTATTTTGGCTAGCAAGCTACCGAGGTGTCTGACTAACTGTTGCTGCTGTTGAAAGAAGCGTTCCGTCCACTAGATTATACGTCACACTAGCAGCATAGCCTTAAAGTTCCACATCGCCATCTGCTGACTGGAGTGGGTAACGAAGTTGAGTAAAATGTAGATTTTATTTTCAGACAAAAAGTTAAAGGGTAAGAAGCATGAGTTCTTTTTACCCACCAATGTAACAACACAGTGTGGTTAAATACTTAGTAAATTAGTTGTAGTCACGATCTGGTTACCTATTAAGTACAAACAGTTATGTTTTTGCGTTATTACATATTCATTAACTTATTTCCGGATATCTTCTAAACTACCCACAATGCAATATTTATCTACTCTGTGCTACAGAGTTCGTATGCTAGCTCGGTAGCTAGCTCAAGCTGGCTAACGTTAGCCACACCTCATGCTCTTCACAGACTGTGTGGCCAAATATTTCTTATAACTAACCCAAGATAGACCAGAGCCTGTCGTTTCCAATGGGAGCAAATTAATCCTAGTGGGCAGAACAAGCAAGGAAGTGTGCAGAGCCAAGCAGGAGCAAGAGAGGTCCTATTGGCGCGTTCTAGCATTTATTTGCATATTTTCGTTAGGGAATGGCTACTGTGTGAAGTGCACATGTGCAATAACAAAAAAAATAGTAGAGTTAATCAATAGTTTTTACATGAGTGGAAACGCCAACATGATGCTTCACATTTTTAAATAAATCCATTATTTATTTTACACAGGTCTAAAGAAGCATGATATGAAGAAAATGTAGTCTATTTCAGAAGAACAGAATAGCAGACTCTGAATTGTCCTTACCATAGGTCCTGATCAAATCAAATCAAATGTTATTGGTCACATACACATACAGTGGGGAAAAAAAGTATTTAGTCAGCCACCAATTGTGCAAGTTCTCCCACTTAAAAAGATGAGAGAGGCCTGTAATTTTCATCATAGGTACACGTCAACTATGACAGACAAAATGAGGAAAAAAAATCCAGAAAATCACATTGTAGGATTTTTTATGAATTTATTTGCGAATTATTGTGGAAAATAAGTATTTGGTCAATAACAAAAGTTTCTCAATACTTTGTTATATACCCTTTGTTGGCAATGACACAGGTCAAACGTTTTCTGTAAGTCTTCACAAGGTTTTCACACACTGTTGCTGGTATTTTGGCCCATTCCTCCATGCAGATCTCCTCTAGAGCAGTGATGTTTTGGGGCTGTCGCTGGGCAACACAGACTTTCAACTCCCTCCAAAGAATTTCTATGGGGTTGAGATCTGGAGACTGGCTAGGCCACTCCAGGACCTTGAAATGCTTCTTACGAAGCCACTCCTTCGTTGCCCGGGCGGTGTGTTTTGGATCATTGTCATGCTGAAAGACCCAGCCACGTTTCATCTTCAATGCCCTTGCTGATGGAAGGAGGTTTTCACTCAAAATCTCATGATACATGGCCCCATTCATTCTTTCCTTTACATGGATCTGTCGTCCTGGTCCCTTTGCAGAAAAACAGCCCCAAAGCATGATGTTTCTACCCCCATGCTTCACAGTAGGTATGGTGTTCTTTGGATGCAACTCAGCATTCTTTGTCATCCAAACACGACGAGTTGGGTTTTTACCAAAAAGTTCTATTTTGGTTTCATCTGACCATATGACATTCTCCCAATCCTCTTCTGGATCATCCAAATGCACTCTAGCAAACTTCAGACGGGCCTGGACATGTACTGGCTTAAGCAGGGGGACACGTCTGGCACTGCAGGATTTGAGTCCCTGGGCGTAGTGTGTTACTGATGGTAAGCTTTGTTACTTTTGGTCCCAGCTCTCTGCAGGTCATTCACTAGGTCCCCCCATGTGGTTCTGGGATTTTTGCTCACCGTTCTTGTGATCATTTTGACCCCACGGGGTGAGATTTTGCGTGGAGCCCCAGATCGAGGGAGATTATCAGTGGCCTTGTATGTCTTCCATTTCCTAATAATTGCTCCCACAGTTGATTTCTTCAAACCAAGCTGCTTACCTATTGCAGATTCAGTCTTCCCAGCCTGGTGCAGGTCTACAATTTTGTTTCTGGTGTCCTTTGACAGCTCTTTGGTCTTGGCCATAGTGGAGTTTGGAGTGTGACTGTTTGAGGTTGTGGACAGGTGTCTTTTATACTGATAACAAGTTCAAACAGGTGCCATTAATACATGTAACGAGTGGAGGACAGAGGAGCCTCTTAAAGAAGAAGTTGCAGGTCTGTGAGAGCCAGAAATCTTGCTTGTTTGTAGGTGACCAAATACTTATTTTCCACCATAATTTGCAAATAAATTCATAAAAAATCCTACAATGTGATTTTCTGGAAAAAAAAATTTCTCAATTTGTCTGTCATAGTTGACGTGTACCTATGATGAAAATTACAGGCCTCTCTCATCTTTTTAAGTGGGAGAACTTGCACAATTGGTGGCTGACTAAATACTTTTTTCCCCCACTGTATTTAGCAGATGCTATTGCGGGTGCAGCGAAATGCTTGTGTTCCTAGCTCCAACAGTGCAGTAGTATCTAACAATTCACAACAATACACACTAATCTAAAAGTAAAAGAATGGAATTAAGAAATATATAAATATTAGGAGGAGCATTGTCGGAGTGGCATTGACTAAAATACAGTAGAATAGAATGCAGTATATACATATGAAAATGAGTAAAGCAGTATGTAAACATTATTAAAGTGACGACTAGTGTTCCATTATTAAAGTGATCAGTGATTCCATATCTATGTACATAGGGCAGAAGCCTCTAATGTTTTTCATTCTCTCGGTCCCAGCTCTGATGCACCTGTACTGACCTCGCCTTCTGGATGATAGCGGGGTGAACAGGCAGTGGCTCGGGTGGTTGATGTCCTTGATGATCTTTTTGGCCTTCCTGTGACATCGTGTGCTGTAGGTGTCTTGGAGGGCGGGTAGTTTGACCCCGGTGATGCGTTGGGCAGACTGCACCACCCTCTGGAGAGCCCTGTGGTTGCGGGCGGTGCAGTTGCCGTACCAGGCGGTGATAACAGCCCAACAGGATGCTCTCAATTGTGCATCTGTAAAAGTTTGTGAGGGTCTTAGGGGCCAAGCCAAATTTCTTCAGCCTCCTGAGGTTAAAGAGGCGCTGTTGCGCCTTCTTCACCACACTGTCTGTGTGGGTGGACCATTTCAGATTGTCAGTGAAATATACGCAGAGGAACTTGAAGCTTTCCACCTTCTCCACTGCGGTCCAGTAGATGTGGACAGGGGGTGCTCCCTCTGCTGTTTCCTGAAGTCCACGAACAGCTCCTTCGTTTTGTTGACTTTGAGGGAGAGGTTATTTTCCTGGCGCCACTCCGCCAGGTGCATCAAAGCTGGGACCGAGAGAATGAAAAACAGCTTCTATCTCAAGGCCATCAGACTGTTAAATAGCCATCCCTAGCACATTAGAGGCTGCTGCTGCCTATTGACATCACTGGCCACTTTAAGAAATGTAACACTAGTCACTTTAATAATGTTTACATACAGTGGGGAAAAAAAGTATTTAGTCAGCCACCAATTGTGCAAGTTCTCCCACTTAAAAAGATGAGAGAGGCCTGTAATTTTCATCATAGGTACACGTCAACTATGACAGACAAAATGAGGAAAAAAAATCCAGAAAATCACATTGTAGGATTTTTTATGAATTTATTTGCGAATTATTGTGGAAAATAAGTATTTGGTCAATAACAAAAGTTTCTCAATACTTTGTTATATACCCTTTGTTGGCAATGACACAGGTCAAACGTTTTCTGTAAGTCTTCACAAGGTTTTCACACACTGTTGCTGGTATTTTGGCCCATTCCTCCATGCAGATCTCCTCTAGAGCAGTGATGTTTTGGGGCTGTCGCTGGGCAACACAGACTTTCAACTCCCTCCAAAGAATTTCTATGGGGTTGAGATCTGGAGACTGGCTAGGCCACTCCAGGACCTTGAAATGCTTCTTACGAAGCCACTCCTTCGTTGCCCGGGCGGTGTGTTTGGGATCATTGTCATGCTGAAAGACCCAGCCACGTTTCATCTTCAATGCCCTTGCTGATGGAAGGAGGTTTTCACTCAAAATCTCATGATACATGGCCCCATTCATTCTTTCCTTTACACGGATCAGTCGTCCTGGTCCCTTTGCAGAAAAACAGCCCCAAAGCATGATGTTTCTACCCCCATGCTTCACAGTAGGTATGGTGTTCTTTGGATGCAACTCAGCATTCTTTGTCATCCAAACACGACGAGTTGGGTTTTTACCAAAAAGTTCTATTTTGGTTTCATCTGACCATATGACATTCTCCCAATCCTCTTCTGGATCATCCAAATGCACTCTAGCAAACTTCAGACGGGCCTGGACATGTACTGGCTTAAGCAGGGGGACACGTCTGGCACTGCAGGATTTGAGTCCCTGGGCGTAGTGTGTTACTGATGGTAGGCTTTGTTACTTTTGGTCCCAGCTCTCTGCAGGTCATTCACTAGGTCCCCCCATGTGGTTCTGGGATTTTTGCTCACCGTTCTTGTGATCATTTTGACCCCACGGGGTGAGATTTTGCGTGGAGCCCCAGATCGAGGGAGATTATCAGTGGCCTTGTATGTCTTCCATTTCCTAATAATTGCTCCCACAGTTGATTTCTTCAAACCAAGCTGCTTACCTATTGCAGATTCAGTCTTCCCAGCCTGGTGCAGGTCTACAATTTTGTTTCTGGTGTCCTTTGACAGCTCTTTGGTCTTGGCCATAGTGGAGTTTGGAGTGTGACTGTTTGAGGTTGTGGACAGGTGTCTTTTATACTGATAACAAGTTCAAACAGGTGCCATTAATACATGTAACGAGTGGAGGACAGAGGAGCCTCTTAAAGAAGAAGTTGCAGGTCTGTGAGAGCCAGAAATCTTGCTTGTTTGTAGGTGACCAAATACTTATTTTCCACCCTAATTTGCAAATAAATTCATTAAAAATCCTACAATGTGATTTTCTGGATTTTTTTTCCTCAATTTGTCTGTCATATTTGACATGTACCTATGATTAAAATTACAGGCCTCTCTCATCTTTTTAAGTGGGAGAACTTGCACAATTGGTGGCTGACTAAATACTTTTTTTCCCCACTGTATCTTGCACTACTCATCTCATATGTATATACTGCATTCTATTCTATAATATTCTACTGTATCTTAGTCCATGCCGCTCGGTCATTGCTTGTCCATATATGTATATATTCTTAAATTCCATTCTTTACTAGATTTGTGTGTATTGGGTATATGTTGTGGAATTGTTAGATATTACTTGTTAGATATTACTGCACTGTCGGAGCTAGAAGCACAAGCATTTCGCTACACCCGCAATAACATCTGCTAAACATGTGTATGTGACAAATAAAATGTGATTTGATTTGATTTGAATATGTCCGTAAACACTCCAGGCAGCTGCTCTGAGGACCCGGTTAGGGAGGCCGTCTGGGCCGGCAGCCTTGCGAGGGTTAACACGCTTCAACGTCTTACTCACGACAGCCATGGAGAAGGAGAGCCCACAGTCCTTGGGAGCGGGCCGCATCGGCTATGCCAAATGGCTGTGGGCTACACTAGTTAATTTAGGGTTAGGGTGTGTAATGTGTGTGTGTGTGTGTGTGTGTGTGTGTGTGTGTGTGTGTGTGTGTGTTTGTGTGTTTGTGTGTGTGTGTTTTGTGTGTGTGTGTGTGTGTGTGTGTGTGTGTGTGTGTGTGTGTGTGTGTTTGTGTGTGTGTGTGTGTGTGTTTGTGTATGTGTGTGTCTGTGTGTGTGTGTGTGTGTGTGTGTGTGTGTGTGTGTGTGTGTGTGTGTGTGTGTGTGTGTGTGTGTGTGTGTGTGTGTGTGTGTGTGTGTGTGTGTGTGTGTGTGTGTGTGTGTGTGTGTGTGTGTAATTGGGGTGTTCATTTAGCAGACAAGATTAGCTTAGATTTCCGTGGCATTATTTTATATTATTTTATAGTCTGAAGAAAACAACTGAACAAAGTTGAATGAAATAGAAAATATGTTTTCTCCAAACGATTTGAGGGAGTGGCCACGTGCGGCTATTCTGTGTTGAGCGTTTAACAAAGAAACAGGTCCTCCTATATGCTTAATTTAGAGTTATTAATGCAACTTTAGTTGTTCTGCAAACGTTGGGCTGTATGTTTAGATTTTTAATACATTGTAAGGCTGCATGATGCGACTCTAATCATGATTGGAAAAAAGTTGCTTGAAAGGCATGTACACACTTCATCAGTCTCTCATTCACATTTTGAAAAGCATTTGATAATGCCTCGAATTTCACAGCGGCATCCCCTTTGTGTGGCTGTAAAGCTGTAAAAATCCATGCCTTTTGCGGCCAGTGGCCGTTGTGCCCCTGTGTATAGTCATTGATTGGTAGAATACACCATATTTAGATACCTAGATAGATCTGAGACACCTTTGCTATTTGTCTCCGTACTCAATAAATGGTGAAACACTATTTGTGATGGTGTTCAGAAAGTATTCAGACCCATTCCCTTTTTCCACATTTTGTTACGTTACAGCCTTATTCTAAAATTGATTAAATATGTTTTTTTCCCCTCATCAATCTACACACAATACCCAATTATGACAAAGCAATAACAGTTTTATAGAAATGTTTGCACATTTATTAAAAATAAAAAAACAGAAATACCTTATTTGCATACAGTGCTGCTTGAAAGCATGTGAACCCCTTGTGCAATTACAGATTTGTTCAGTTTTAATCATGACATTTTCATTTAATCAGAACCAGTCTTTTTGATCTGACATAACAGGTTTATATTTACCAATACCCTATGTTGGTGTATAGGAAATCATGCGTGTAGTAGAAAAACAACATTAAAAAGGAATTAGTGCAGGTGCAAAAATAAGTGAACCCCAAGTTGCATTGGTTAAATCAAGTAGGTAAGTAGAATCAGGTGGGTAAATAATTAGCTACCAAATGAACCAATCAAAGGAGAGATTGTTAGGAAAGTGTTTGGGTGGGACTCTGATAAATAGAGATAAGAAACCTGGTAATGATTGTGGACTACAGGAAAAAGAAAAGAGGACTGAGCACGCCCCCATTCTCATCGACGGGGCTGTAGTGGAACAGGTTGAGAGCTTCAAGTTCCTTGGTGTCCACATCACCAACAAACTATCATGGTCAAAACACACCAAGACAGTCGTGAAGAGGGCACGACAAAGCCTATTCCCCCTCGGGAGACTGAAAAGATTTGGCATGGGTCCTCAGATCCTCAAAGAGTTCTACAGATGCACCATCAAGAGCATTCTGACTGGTTGCATCACCGCCTGTTATGGCAACTGCTCGGCATCCGACTGTATGGCGCTACAGAGGGTAGTGTGTACGGCCCAGTACATCACTGGGGCCAAGCTTCCTGCCATCCAGGACCTCTATACCAGGCGGTGTCAGAGGAAGGCCCTAAAAATTATCAAAGACTCCAGCCACCATTGTCATAGACTTTTCTCTCTGCTACCGCACAGCAAGCGGTACCGGAGCGCCAAGTCTAGGTCCAAAAGGCTTCTTAACAGCTTCTACCCCCAAGCCATAAGACTCCTGAACAGCTAATCATGGCTACATGGACTATTCTCATTTAAACAAGACAACGACCCAAAGCATTCAAGCAAATCTACCAAAGAATGGCTCAGGAGAAAGAAGATTTGTGTTTTGGTTTGGCCAAGTCAATGTCCTGACCTAAATCCAATCGAGATGCTGTGGCAGGACCTGAAGTGGGCAGTTCATGCCAGACACCTGTCACGAGAATTTCTATCTCAATGTTCTAACTGAACTTTTACTCAACTCTATCTGTCACCTGAAGGTTGTAAAGGCTTCAGTTTTTAGAAAAACAGACAGAATCTCAGTCTGCAGATAGTCAGTTCTTTATTCAGAGAGCTCTCCCCCTTCAGAAGACCACACAGTCCTTTTTATATATCCGTACACACAAAGGACCTTGTTCACACATCTGTAGATAACTCCACCCACCTTTAGGCGGGCTGTAACTTTCCACAGTAAAGGAATTTCTATCTTTAACAGTTTCTAGCCTCCCTTCCCTGATAGTGGTTTCATAAGTTGAAAAGGTTAGTCACGCATATTTAATGGTTTATTGTCTTATAACTCTATACAGTATCGGGGTGGAATATTTTAGTCATTACATTAAACATACAAATTCATCTATCAATCCACCCTTTGACTAAATTTTAGGTCTTCTTTTTTGAGATTTTCCCTATGACCTTCACAAGTCAGAACCAATGAAAGTTGTATCTAATTGCAGGTTATCAGGGTCCTCCAGGCCTGGAGGATCGTATTCGTCATTCAGTTCACACAGTTATACAGTATCGGGGTGGAATATTTTAGTCATTACATTAAACATACAAATCATCTATCAATCCACCCTTTGACTACATTTTTACACCCACACACATTTAATAAATGTATTTACAAGCATGATTAACCTCAGTGATTAGTTATATTACTACTTCCAATCATAGGTCCTCTTTTTTGAGATTTTCCCTATGACCTTCACACGTCAGAACCAAATGAAAGTTGTATCTAATTGCAGGTTATCAGGGTCCTCCAGGCCTGGAGGATCGTATTCGTCATTCAGTTCACACAGTTATACAGTATTACATTAAACATACAAATCATCTATCAATCCACCCTTTGACTACATTTTTACACCCACACACATTTAATAAATGTATTTACAAGCATGATTAACCTCAGTGATTAGTTCTATTACTACTTCCAATCATAGGTCCTCTTTTTTGAGATTTTCTCTATGACCTTCACACGTCAGAACCAATAAAAGTTGTATCTAATTGCAGGTTATTGTCACGCCCTGGCTCTGGGGACTATGTTATGTTGAGCCAGGGTATGTAATCTATGTTTGTATATCTGATTGGGAGCCATATTTAACTATCGGTCTTTTCACTTTGTGTTGTGGTTTCTTGTTCCTTTTGGTTTGTGTGTATCGAAGGACTTCACGTTTCGTTCGTTGTTTTGATCGGGTGATCTGTTTAATAAATAATATGTACGCATTCAACGCTGCGCATTGGTCCTCCTCCTTAAGCGATCGTGACAGTTATCAGGGTTCTCCAGGCCTGGAGGATCGTATTCGTCATTCCACTGATCAGAATCTGGAATCGGCCCGTAACTCACCATCTGCTGGGACACTGCATTCTCCAACTCACCAACCCTCAGACACAGGGAACAAGACAACAACCACATAATAGAGTATCGGGGTGGAATATTTTAGTCTGTCAATTACGTGGAATGTCTTTATTATGAATTGTGGTTTCAATAAGGATTTTATGTTTATTTTAATATTTTATAGCAAAATAATGACCAGCCCTGTAGGGTTCACATACTTTCAAGCAGCACTGTAAGTATTCAGACCCTTTGCTATTAGACTCGAAATTCAGCTCAGGTGCATCCTGTTTCCACTGATCATCCTTGAGATGTTTCTACAACTTGATTGGAATCCACCTGTGGTAAATTAAATTGTTTGGACATGATTTGGAAAGGCACACACCTGTCTATATAAGGTCCCACAGTTGACAGTGCATGTCAGAGCAAAAACCAAGCCATGAGATTGAAGGAATTGTCCGTAGAGCTCCGAGACAGGATTGTGTCGAGGCACAGATCTGGGGAAGGGTACCAACACATTTCTGTAGCATTGAAGGTCCCCAAGAACGCAGTGGCCTCCATCATTGTTAAATGGAAAAAGTTTGTAACCTCCAAGACTCTTCCTAGAGCTGGCCGCCCGGCCAAACTGAGCAATCGGGAGAGAAGGGCCTTGGTCAGGGAGGTGACCAAGAACCCGATGGTCACTCTGACAGAGCTCCATAGTTCCTCTGTGGAGATGGGAGAACCTTCCAGAAGGACAACCATCTCTGCAGCACTCCACCAATCAGGGCTTTATGGTAGAGTGGCCAGACGGAAGCCACTCCTCAGTAAAAGGCACATGACAGCCCACTTGGAGTTTGCCAAAAGGCAGCTAAAGGCCTCAGACCATGAAAAACAAGGTTCTCTGGTCTGAGTAAACCAAGATTGAACTCTTTGGCCTGAATGCCAAGCATCACGTCTGGAGGAAACCAGACACCATCCCTACGGTGAAGCATGGTGGTGGCAGCATAATGCTGTGGGGATGTTTTTCAGTAACAGGGACTGGGAGACTAGTCAGGATCGAGGAAAATATGAATGGAGCAAAGTACAGAGAGATCCTTGATGAAAACCTGCTCCAGAGCACTCAGGACCTCAGACTGGGGCGAAGGTTCGCCTTCCAACAGGACAACGACCCTAAGCGCACAGCCAAGGCAACGCAGGAGTGGCTTCGGGACAAGTCTCTGAATGTCCTTGAGTTGCCCAGCCAGAGCCTGGACTTTGAACACAATCGAACATCTCTAGAGAGACATGAATTTAGGTGTGCAGTGTCGCTCCCCATCCAACCTGACAGAGCTTGAGAGGATCTGCAGAGAAGAATGGGAGAAACTCCCCAAATACAGGTGTGCCAAGCCTGTAGCGTCATACCCAAGAAGACTTGAATCCATTTTAGAACAAGGCTGTAAAGTAACAGAATGTGGAAAACTGAAGGGCTCTGAATACTTTCCAAAAGCACTGTATGCCAATGTTGTTTACTACTGTGTGTCCAGGTGCTGTGGTCGCTGTGCCAGGCCTGGGTCAACCCCCTCCGGAGCAGCAGCTGTATGTGTCCAGGTGCTGTGGTCGCTGTGCCAGGCCAGGGTCAACCCCCTCCGGAGCAGCAGCTGTATGTGTCCAGGTGCTACAGTCGCTGTGCCAGGCCTGGGTCAACCATCAGAGATACAGGAACTAGTCTCAGGTAACACCCCCAACACTACAACACAGTATCATGTCAGACCATCAGATATACAGGAACTAGTCTCAGGTAACACCCCCAACACTACAACACAGTGTCATGTCAGACCATCAGAGCCTTTTGTTATGGGAAGTGTCCATGTAGTCCCACCGTGTTGAAGTCCGTTTTCCTCTGTTTGGTGCCTAATGATCACGACAGGTCCTTCCCGCTGTCAGGGCTACTGCAGTGCATGCTGGGAGGGATGCAGATCCACCTGGACAGCAGCGTATTTCGTATAAGTTGCATGGTGGGGGGGGGGTCTCAGCTCCTGAAGAGGGGGTTGCAGTTTCTGAATGACATCAACAGAGCCAAGCTCAAATTCAAGGTACAGTACAGAAGCTTACACAAGGATATGGATGCATCTCAATAGCCTGAACCCAAGGATATGGATGCATCTCAATAGCCTGAACCCAAGGATATGGATGCATCTCAATAGTCTGAACCCAAGGATATGGGTGCATCTCAATAGTCTGAACCCAAGGATATGGGTGCATCTCAATAGTCTGAACCCAAGGATATGGATGCATCTCAATAGTCTGAACCCAAGGTTATGGGTGCATCTCAATAGTCTGAACCCAAGGATATGGATGCATCTCAATAGTCTGAACCCAAGGTTATGGGTGCATCTCAATAGTCTGAACCCAAGGATATGGATGCATCTCAATAGTCTGAACCCAAGGTTATGGGTGCATCTCAATAGTCTGAACCCAAGGTTATGGGTGCATCTCAATAGTCTGAACCCAAGGTTATGGGTGCATCTCAATAGTCTGAACCCAAGGTTATGGATGCATCTCAATAGTCTGAACCCAAGGTTGTGGGTGCATCTCAATAGTCTGAACCCAAAGGTTTTGGTTGCATCTCAATAGTCTGAATTGAATCACTGTCACTGTTTTCTGTTCTCTGCTCATACTGATCTGAAAGAACCGGACGGGTGAAAACAGAAACCATAACGCTTTCACCTGTCTGCTGTTGAGATCAATGACAATGAAAGAAAATGAGATAGAGGAAGTCACTGTAGACTATTGAGATGCCCCCCTACAGTAGACTAACTTGTAGGACACAGGGAAGGGTGTGTTCAGTGTTACTCTCCCTCAGGATGAGGAGACCAAGGAGCTGCTGTCACTGATGACTCCACTGTCTGGTGAAGAAACAGAGCCGCTTGTTGACAGATTGGATCTTCCTCAAGAGGTCAAAGGGCAGACTGCACCATCCCAGGCTGCTTCAGTGACCCAGAAATCAGGAGTTGACCTCTTGGATAGGTAAGAGATAGCAGGAACATAATCAAACCAGACTCAGAGCTGGATAGGTAAGAGATAGCAGGAACATAATCAAACCAGACTCAGAGCTGGATAGGTAAGAGATAGCAGGAACATAATCAAACCAGACTCAGAGCTGGATAGGTAAGAGATAGCAGGAACATAATCAAACCAGACTCAGCGCTGGATAGGTAAGAGATAGCAGGAACATAATCAAACCAGACTCAGCGCTGGATAGGTAAGAGATAGCAGGAACATAATCAAACCAGACTCAGCGCTGGATAGGTAAGAGATAGCAGGAACATAATCAAACCAGACTCAGAGCTGGATAGGTAAGAGATAGCAGGAACATAATCAAACCAGACTCAGAGCTGGATAGGTAAGAGATAGCAGGAACATAATCAAACCAGACTCAACGCCGGATAGGTAAGAGATAGCAGGAACATAATCAAACCAGACTCAGAGCTGGATAGGTAAGAGATAGTAGGAACATAATCAAACCAGACTCAGAGCTGGATAGGTAAGAGATAGCAGGAACATAATCAAACCAGACTCAGCGCTGGATAGGTAAGAGATAGCAGGAACATAATCAAACCAGACTCAGAGCTGGATAGGTAAGAGATAGCAGGAACATAATCAAACCAGACTCAACGCTGGATAGGTAAGAGATAGCAGGAACATAATCAAACCAGACTCAGAGCTGGATAGGTAAGAGATAGTAGGAACATAATCAAACCAGACTCAGAGCTGGATAGGTAAGAGATAGCAGTATCAGACTCAAACCAGACTCAGAGCTGGATAGAAGAAGTGTTCTTCCTAACCAGTCCCTCAACAGCTCTCTGACTGAGCTCCACCCTCACTGGGTCTTCAGATGAGAGGAAGGCTGAGGAGGGATGGAAGGATGAATGGATCACACAGGACACCAGATAAGACCCCTCCCCAGTTCTTTAGCCAGAGAGCTGTTGAGGGACTGGTTAGGAAGAACACTTCTACAGCCAAAGAGCTGTTGAGGGACTGATTAGGAAGAACACTTCTACAGCCAGAGAGCTGTTGAGGGACTGATTAGGAAGAACACTTCTACAGCCAGAGAGGTGTTGAGGGACTGGTTAGGAAGAACACTTCTACAGTCAGAGAGCTGTTGAGGAACTGGTTAGGAAGAACACTTCTACAGCCAGAGAGGTGTTGAGGGACTGGTTAGGAAGAACACTTCTACAGCCAGAGAGCTGTTGAGGGACTGGTTAGGAAGAACACTTCTACAGCCAGAGAGGTGTTGAGGGACTGGTTAGGAAGAACACTTCTACAGCCAGAGAGCTGTTGAGGGACCGGTTAGGAAGAACACTTCTACAGCCAGAGAGGTGTTGATGGACTGGTTAGGAAGAACACTTCTACAGCCAGAGAGGTGTTGAGGGACTGGTTAGGAAGAACACTTCTACAGCCAGAGAGGTGTTGAGGGACTGGTTAGGAAGAACACTTCTACAGCCAGAGAGCTGTTGAGGGACTGGTTAGGAAGAACACTTCTACAGCCAGAGAGGTGTTGAGGGACTGGTTAGGAAGAACACTTCTTCTATCCAGCGCTGAGTCTGGTTTGATTTCAACATTTCAACGTACAGGGTGGCAGAACGTACAGGGTGGCAGAATGTACAGGGTGGCAGAAAGTACAGAACGTACGGCTGCAGAACGTACAGGGCGGCAGAACGTACGGCGGCAGAACGTTCAATTTCTCTTTGTTCATTGGTTTTGCAAGAATTTATTGATTGGTCGGTCATTGGGTTCATTTGTTTTACAATATGTTCAAATCAAATAAAGCTTTATTTATAAAGAACATTTCAGAAGTGAAAATAAACACTGAAATATTTACTAGACAACAAACAGTGGATAAAAAACTAAAGAATATCAATAAAAGCTGAAAGACTAAAGAGCATCTAAGGAAATAACATTGGTTAAAATAGTAAGAATATTATGTAATATCCAGCCCAAAATATAAGCTGGTTTTACTACACTGTTTGTAAACAATATAATTGTACAAAAATGGTAAGTTAGTTGCATAAATAATTATGACTAAATGTTACATTACATTTAAGTATTATGAAATATGAAATATCAAAATCGAATGTACACCCCTTTGTTAATATGTATTGGCAATAATTCACTTAATGGTGAGGCATGGAATAATTAAACATGTATATTTTGTCAGGCTGGATGTTTGAAATATGAGTAGGTGATTTGAGTCATGCTTCTTCAGTAGTGGAATAAAGTGATGTAAGATTGTTAATAAAACAGTTCTTAGACGCATTTTTTATACTGCGTCCAGTTTTATAGGCTGCAAGTACGTTGAAATGAAGTTGTTGTAAAGTCGTTGAAACCACGACAATTTGTAAAAAAAACAGCTAGCTACATTTTGAAGTGTTGCATTTTGATTCAAGTGGATCGCCAACGCGGTAAGTGTAACGCAACACCGGTTTTTGTTAATCACAATTTTGTTAATCACATAAATAGTACATTTTCAATTCCCCCGATGAGGCTAATATCCATATCACGCTGAAATCAATAGAACAGGGGGAAAACGTTTAAGGGTTCTTCCACATTGTGACATTATTTCATTGATATCATGAAACAACTCCTTCATGTATGTATTTTCTGATGTATAATCAGAGATCTTTTACCAGAGTATCTCTTTCCACAGTCTGAGCAGTGGTAAGGTTTCTCTCCTGTGTGTGTTCTCTGGTGTATAGTCAGCTGGCTAGAAGTAACAAAACTCCTCCCACATTGATCACAGCTGTAAGGTTTCTCTCCTGTGTGTATTCTCTGGTGTGATTGTAATGTATATAATTTTGAAAAGCTCTTCCCACAGTCGGAGCAGCTAAAAGGTTTCTCTCCGGTGTGAATTCTCTGGTGTGATTGCAATGTAGATGATTTTGAAAAGGTCTTCCCACAGTCAGAGCAGCTATAAGGTTTCTCTCCAGTGTGAATTCTCTGGTGTGTTTTCAGGCTACTTGTATCATTAAAACTCTTCCCACACTGATCACAGTCATAAGGTTTCTCTCCAGTGTGAATTCTCTGGTGTGTTTTCAGGCTACTTGTATCATTAAAACTCTTCCCACACTGATCACAGCTATAAGGTTTTTCTCCAGTGTGTATTCTCTGGTGTATTTTTAGTGAATCTGATCTTGAGTAACTCTTTCCGCAGTCAAAGCAGTGGTGAGGTTTCTCTCCTGTGTGTGTTCTCTTGTGTATAGTCAGATGGCTAGATTTAGAAAAACTCTTCCCACATTGATCACAGCTATAAGGTTTCTCTGCAGTGTGTATTCTCTGGTGTGCTTTCAGATTACTTGAATGAGTAAAACTCTTCCCACATTGATCACAGTTATAAGGTTTCTCTCCTGTATGGATTCTCATATGTTTTTTAAGGTCTGCTGAAGAGGTGAATCTCTTCCCACAGTCAGAGCAGCAGTGAGAATTATCTCCTGTGTGAATTCTTAGGTGTAGTTTTAGTGAATCTGATCTTGAATAACTCTTCCCACAGTCAGAGCAGCAGTGAGATTTCTTCCCTGTGGGTCTCTGCTGGTGTTTCTTGAGGTGTTCTGAGGTGGAGAGACTCTTCTCTGCCTCCTCAGCTTCATGATGTTGTTGAGGCTCCCCAGAGGATCCACAATAGTCACGTCTCTCTCCTGTGTGAACAACAAAGTCAGACAGCTGGTTAAAGGCCCACAACAGCAAGGTAATGCCCATGATGTTGTACAACAATTTACGTCTGTAATGAATGTTATAATACTTTTAAAAACGTATTTGACACTTGTCTTAATATGACAGTCAGTGATAAACAGTGATATTTAGTCTTATTTTTTAACAGTAGTAAAGTTGATGATTTAGGCTAGAAATAAGTTATTACAGATGCTGAAACCCTAAGCAGTGTGCCAGATGACTTTTGGTCACCAATATACGACCCTTTCTGTTTGCTGGATATTGGTTGTGAACTGGAACACGATGTCGTATACGATCCAGAGCATCCCAAACATGCTCAATGGGTGACATGTCTGGTGAGTATGCAGGCCATGGAAGAACTGGGACATTTTCAGCTTCCAGGAATTGTGGTGATGGCAGCGGATGAATGGCACGACAATCTGCCTCAGGATCTCATCACGGCATCTCTGTGCATTCAAATTGCCATTGATCAAATGCAATTGTGTTCGTTGTCCGTAGCTTATGCCTGCCTGCCCATACCATAACCCCACCGCCACCATGGGGCACTGTGTTCACGACGTTGACATCAGCAAACCGCTCACCCACACAACGCCATACACGCGGTCTTCCATCTGCCCGTTACCGTTGAAACCGGGATTCATCCGTGAAGAACACACTTCTCCAGCATGCCAGTGGCCATCGAAGGTGAGCATTTTGCCAAAATGAAGTCGGTTACGGCGCCGAACTGCAGTCAGGTCAAGACCCTGGTGACCGTTCTTGGGTTGTGCAAACCCACAGTTTAATCAGCTGTCCGGGTGGATGTCTCAGACGATCCCAGAGGGCAAACCCACAGTTTCATCAGCTGTCTGGGTGGATGTCTCAGACGATCCCAGAGGGGGAAAAGCTGGATGTGGAGGTCCTGAGATGGTCTGCGGTTGTTTCATCAGCTGTCCGGGTGGATGTCTCAGACGATCCCAGAGGGGGAAAAGCTGGATGTGGAGGTCCTGAGATGGTCTGCGGTTGTTTCATCAGCTGTCCGGGTGGATGTCTCAGACGATCCCAGAGGGGAAACCCACAGTTTCATCAGCTGTCCGGGTGGATGTCTCAGACGATCCCAGAGGGGAAACCCACAGTTTCATCAGCTGTCCGGGTGGATGTCTCAGACGATCCCAGAGGGGAAAAGCTGGATGTGGAGGTCCTGAGATGGTCTGCGGTTGTTTCATCAGCTGTCCGGGTGGATGTCTCAGACGATCCCAGAGGGGAAACCCACAGTTTCATCAGCTGTCCGGGTGGATGTCTCAGACGATCCCAGAGGGGGAAAAGCTGGATGTGGAGGTCCTGAGATGGTCTGCGGTTGTTTCATCAGCTGTCCGGGTGGATGTCTCAGACGATCCCAGAGGGGGAAAAGCTGGATGTGGAGGTCCTGAGATGGTCTGCGGTTGTTTCATCAGCTGTCCGGGTGGATGTCTCAGACGATCCCAGAGGGGGAAAAGCTGGATGTGGAGGTCCTGAGATGGTCTGCGGTTGTTTCATCAGCTGTCCGGGTGGATGTCTCAGACGATCCCAGAGGGGGAAAAGCTGGATGTGGAGGTCCTGAGATGGTCTGTCCGGGTGGATGTCTCAGACGATCCCAGAGGGGGAAAAGCTGGATGTGGAGGTCCTGAGATGGTCTGCAGTTGTTTCATCAGCTGTCCAACCGCAGACCATCTCAGGACCTCCACATCCAGCTTTTCCCCCTCTGGGATCGTCTGAGACATCCACCCGGACAGCTGATGAAACAACCGCAGACCATCTCAGGACCTCCACATCCAGCTTTCCCCTCTGGGATCGTCTGAGACATCCACCCGGACAGCTGATGAAACAACCGCAGACCATCTCAGGACCTCCACATCCAGCTTTTCCCCCTCTGGGGATCGTCTGAGACATCCACCCGGACAGCTGATGAAACAACCGCAGACCATCTCAGGACCTCCACATCCAGCTTTTTCCCCTCTGGGATCGTCTGAGACATCCACCCGGACAGCTGATGAAACAACCGCAGACCATCTCAGGACCTCCACATCCAGCGTTTCCCCCTCTGGGGATCGTCTGAGACATCCACCCGGACAGCTGATGAAACAACCGCAGACCATCTCAGGACCTCCACATCCAGCTTTTCCCCCTCTGGGGATCGTCTGAGACATCCACCCGGACAGCTGATGAAACAACCGCAGACCATCTCAGGACCTCCACATCCAGCTTTTCCCCCTCTGGGATCGTCTGAGACATCCACCCGGACAGCTGATGAAACAACCGCAGACCATCTCAGGACCTCCACATCCAGCTTTCCCCCCTCTGGGATCGTCTGAGACATCCGCCCGGACAGCTGATGAAACAACCTCCACATCGTCTGAGACATCCACCCGGACAGACCATCTCAGGACCTCCACATCCAGCTTTTCCCCCTCTGGGATCGTCTGAGACATCTGTCCGGGTGGATGTCTCAGACGATCCCAGAGGGGGAAAAGCTGGATGTGGAGGTCCTGAGATGGTCTGTCCGGGTGGATGTCTCAGACGATCCCAGAGGGGGAAAAGCTGGATGTGGAGGTCCTGAGATGGTCTGTCCGGGTGGATGTCTCAGACGATCCCAGAGGGGGAAAAAGCTGGATGTGGAGGTCCTGAGATGGTCTGTCCGGGTGGATGTCTCAGACGATCCCAGAGGGGGAAAAGCTGGATGTGGAGGTCCTGAGATGGTCTGTCCGGGTGGATGTCTCAGACGATCCCAGAGGGGGAAAAGCTGGATGTGGAGGTCCTGAGATGGTCTGTCCGGGTGGATGTCTCAGACGATCCCAGAGGGGGAAAAGCTGGATGTGGAGGTCCTGAGATGGTCTGTCCGGGTGGATGTCTCAGACGATCCCAGAGGGGGAAAAGCTGGATGTGGAGGTCCTGAGATGGTCTGTCCGGGTGGATGTCTCAGACGATCCCAGAGGGGGAAAAGCTGGATGTGGAGGTCCTGAGATGGTCTGTCCGGGTGGATGTCTCAGACGATCCCAGAGGGGGAAAAAGCTGGATGTGGAGGTCCTGAGATGGTCTGTCCGGGTGGATGTCTCAGACGATCTCAGAGGGGGAAAAGCTGGATGTGGAGGTCCTGAGATGGTCTGTCCGGGTGGATGTCTCAGACGATCCCAGAGGGGGAAAAGCTGGATGTGGAGGTCCTGAGATGGTCTGTCCGGGTGGATGTCTCAGACGATCCCAGAGGGGGAAAAGCTGGATGTGGAGGTCCTGAGTAAAGCTGGATGTGGAGGTCCTGAGTAAAGCTGGATGTGGAGGTCCTGAGATGGTCTGCGGTTGTGAGGCCGGTTTGGACGTACTGCCAAAATTCTCTAAAAACGACGTTGGAGGCGGCTTATGGTAGAGAAACGTGCATAGACCTACAAATGCGACCCAAACTGGCCATTGGATTTATTTGAAAAAATATGGCCCTTTACAATGTCCACTTATGTACATAGGATGCTGTATAAACCATTTAAAACTATTAAAACAATAATATTGCATTGCTGTGTGGTGTCAGTCAAAATGTCTTGTAGTCGAGTCTAGATTACTGCTCAAATGTTGCTGTAATAGACCTACATGTTTCTCCTTTGCACAGTGTTTTGTTGAAAGTTTAGTTTTCTGGTTCTTCATTGTCAAGCTTTAAAAACCGAAGCCTGACTGAAACATTTCCAGTAGCCTAGGACTGTAGCGTGTGTCTGTACACTTTCCCTTCGCTGACCGCTCTAAACGGGACACACGAAAGCAGCGCAACTGAAGTTGAATTCACCGATGCGAACACAACAGGCTGTAATTTCATAAAGTAGATGACTCAACTTTTGACTCATTTATACTCGCTTGCAGTGCTGGAATAAGTAACCAATTGTCACACTTGAGTAAAAGTAAAGATTCCTTCATAGAAAATTACTCAAGTAAAAGTATTTGGTTTAAAATATACTTAAGGACAAAAGTAAAAGTATTTGGTTTAAAATATACTTAAGGACAAAAGTCAAAGTATTTGGTTTAAAATATACTTAAGGACAAAAGTCAAAGTATTTGGTTTAAAATATACTTAAGGACAAAAATCTAAGTATTTGGTTTAAAATATACTGAAGGACAAAAGTCAAAGTAATATTTATTCCAAATTCCTTATATTAAGCAAACCAGACGGCACCATTTTAGTTTTATTTTAGTTTTTGGAAAGCCAGGGGCACACTCCAACACTCAGACATCATTTACAAACTAAGCATTTGTGTTTTTGTGAGTCCACCAGATCAGAGGCAGTAGGGATGACCAGGGATGTTCTCTTGATAAGTGCATGAATTGGACCATTTTCCTGTCCTGCTAAGCTTTCAAAATGTAGGAGGGGGGAGTACTTTTGGGTGTCAGGGAAAATGTTTGGCGTAAAAAGTACATCATTTTATTTAGGAATGTAGTGAAGTAAAAGTAAAAGTTGTCCAATATATAAATAGTAAAGTACACATACCCCAAAAAACGACTTAAGTAGTACTTAAAAGTATTTTTACTTAAGTACTTTACACCACTGCTCGCTTGTGTGTCATATTGTCCTTCAGTAGTAATTTATACCCGCGTGTGAATCCTTTATCTCATAACTTTATAACTTTTTGACAACCAATATGTCATTTCCTGTAGGCTACAGCAATGTCCTGTTGGAACTGAAAAACTTGGCACGGACATTTACCCTACAACATGTTTAAAACTTTCCGTTCTGGTAGATAGCATTAGGGATGTGATACAGTGCACTGGCTGGATCGTGTGTTGGTCTGTGTGTGGATCTGGGAGGAGGGGTGTGTCTGTGGCAATCCACTGATGTTTTTAGCGTGCAGCACGTTGGCAGTGCTTGCTGGGAGTTGTAGTGCAGCATCGCGGGCGGTTTTGGAAGCGGGCCAAAATTAATTGACAACCCAAATAACTTTGCGGGCCGGATAGAAATGTGTCCCGGGCCGGATTGGGCCTGCTGGCCTTGTGTTTGACACCTGCTCTAGATCGTCATCTGTAATAATAATTCACAGACAGTGAAGATGTCATCTCACGGTGACTTACAGTTTGTTGCAAGTCTCTTTCAGGACATCACCTCTCCCTGGGAGAACTACAAACTGTTCTTAAGGTCTTGGACCTCTCTGGTCAGATGTTCCGATGCTGGGACTTGTAGTCATCTGTAATAATAATCCACCCCTCCCTGGGAGAACTACAAACTGTTCTTAAGGTCTTGGACCTCTCTGGTCAGATGTTCCGATGCTGGGACTTGTAGTCATCTGTAATAATAATCCACCTCTCCCTGGAGAACTACAAACTGTTCTTAAGGTCTTGAACCTCTCTGGTCAGATCGTCTCTTCTTTTGTTAGTTGAGTCCATCAGTCTTTGGATAAGGCTCTTAAAGCTATTTTCCTGTTGCTGTAACAATTGCTTGTAGACATATTGTTGTTGATGTAAAAGATTACGCACCTGTGATAGATGACCACCTGTGATAGATGACCACCTGTGATAGATTACCACCTGTGATAGATGACCACCTGTGATAGATTACCACCTGTGATAGATGACCACCTGTGATAGATGACCACCTGTGATAGATGACCACCTGTGATAGATGACCACCTGTGATAGATGACCACCTGTGATAGATGACCACCTGTGATAGATGACCACCTGTGATAGATGACCACCTGTGATAGATTACCACCTGTGATAGATTACCACCTGTGATAGATTACCACCTGTGATAGATTACCACCTGTGATAGATTACCACCTGTGATAGCGAAACACTGTCCTCTCCATTACTCCAGCCTTCTTTAACTTTGGGCGGCATGATGGTAGCAACGTAGGCTAACGCTGGTACGCCACACAATTCCAGCCAGCTTTAACTTTGGGCGACATGATGGTAGCAACGTAGGCTAACGCTGGTACTCCACACATTTCCAGCCTTCTTTACCTTTGGGCGGCATGATGGTAGCAACGTAGGCTGACGCTGGTACTCCACACAATTCCAGCCAGCTCGTAAAGCCGATGGAAACCGCAACAAACAGCAGGGATTTAAACAGACACAAGCCCGGGACTAACTGAGGCTAACCGCATCACGGGATCCTAATTAAACAGGCTGGTAAACAAACATTTTTTCAAGGAACAACTTTCTCCAGAAAGTTTCAAAACTTTCCAAACGTCTAACGCCCGTCCAACAGACTGTCGACCAATTGCGTTTGCGTTGTCATGCTGCGTCACGTGGTTGCTAAGCTAATAGTAACGAAATCCCTTCTAAAAACCAGTCGAGAAACCTGCCTGTTTTCCTCGAAGGAACGTAATTTCACGATTTCAAAGTTACACTATATTAAAGAGAAGTTAATTATCTCACAACTCTGAAAATGTGTTGTGCTTCTTGTTCACGTAGGCTAATTCATGCTAATGTTATTAAGAATGTTATTAAGAATGGCGCTGCATTGGAAAGCGGTCGTTTTATGGGCTCCTGATCAATTGTGCTATTTTGTATGTTTTTTTTTACGCTAATCAGAACTTTTTTTTTGACAATATGTTTCCCCCATCGTTTCCTATGACAGAAAAGAGCTTCTAGACATCAGAACAGTTTTCACTAACCTTGATTTGGACGAGGACTTCTACTTCAAATGAGTCGGTGGTGAAACACATATTGATTGTCCCGGACCAGGCCAAAAATAAGGCACTATAGAGGCTAGAGTGAATAAATCACCTCTACCCTCTGTTCTATTGGCGAATGTGCAAATCACTGGAGAATAAACCGGACGAGGTCCGTTTGAGACTATTCTATCAATTGGACATTAAGAACTGTAAGCTACAGGACTGTTTCCCAATAGCACAGACAGGAATATGTTCCGGGATTCATCCAATGGCATTGAGGAGTACACCACACTAGTTCTCCAGCCCCCATCCCTCAGCTGTTTACCAAACCAAGTCTCTGGGCAGCCATTTTGTTGCTGTTTAAAACCTAGGTTGTCCCCTTTAAAAAGGCCACACATCAATCAAACAACCAATCTGCAGTTCAAACAATAACAAAGCTGCCACTCCACCACTGTTTTGGTAATAAGTTGATGGATGGGACTGGAGAAATGTAACTACTCTCAAAATCATAGACAGACCTATGGATGCAAGGACTGACCATCCATGATATCAACATTATAGTTTTAACTATATTTTTGAGGCTATACAGTGTTGGTTTAATTGTTTCTAAACATTGGAGTAAAAAAAGCTTATTTTGGGATCTGATGAGGTACGACAGTTGAACTAAGCTCATGAGGCATGTGTTATATTCTTCAAGAATCAATGGCTATATATAAATAATTTAAAAGTCCAAATATGGATGTAGCAACTGCAGATTTCCCCTTTAACACCACACATCAGTTCAACAACTGCAGAGTTTGTGTCTCTGTTTTTAAGATAGTACTTACTAGTGTTAATCAGGGCCCGGTTTCTCAAAACCATCTTACTGCTAAGTTCATCATTAGAACCATTGGATGCCTTAAGATGCCTTTGGGAAACCGGAACCAGATATCCAGTTTCCTCCTCTTCTTCCTCCTCCTTTTTCGATGTGACAGTCATCTCCCCCTCCTCCTCTTTCACTCCAAAAACTGCTTCCTCCTCTTCTTTTACTGTAACATCCTCCTCCTCTTTCACTCTGAACGCGTCCTCCTCTTCTTTCACTGTAACATCCTCCTCCTCTTTCACTCTGAACGCGTCTTCCTCTTCTTTCACTGTAACATCCTCCTCCTCTTTCACTCTGAACGCGTCTTCCTCTTCTTTCAATGCAACGTCTTTCTCTTCTTCTTTCACGGTAACAGCCTCACCCTCTACTTGTTTTTGTATTGTAACATCCTCCTCTTCCTCCTCCTCTTTCACTAGAGCTTCTTTCTCCGTCCAGCAGACCTCCTCTTCTTTAGCAGGAGGAGAGTAGCTTAGTGAGCTCATGGTCGGGGATGTTAGCTAGCTAGGCTAGTGCTAACTTAACCAGCCAGCTAGCCGACCAATAACAACAACACCGTAAATATGAAATTAAATGGGATAACTAACTAGACGACAGAAGTGGGTTTAAAACACAGTGGCTAATATACACGAAAGCGTCTAAAGAGCTTTATTGGTTCGGCTATTTTGGCTAGCAAGCTACCGAGGTGTCTGACTAACTGTTGCTGCTGTTAAAAGAAGCGTTCCGTCCACTAGATTATACGTCACACTAGCAGCATAGCCTTAAAGTCCCACATTGCCATCTGCTGACTGGAGTGGGTAACGCAGTCTTTTTTTTTGTTGTCATTTAGCAGACGCTCTTCTCCAAAGCCACTTACAGGAGCAATTAGGGTTAAGTGCCTTGCTCAAGGGCACATCAACAGATTTTTCACCTAGTCAGTGAATAATTTTATTTTTAGACAAGTTAAAGGGTAGGAAGCATGAGTTTTTACTCACCAGTGTAACAACACAATGTGGTTAAAGACTTAGTATCTTAGTTGGGGAGGAAAAGTACGGCCCGCCGGGCACTTCAGTCAGATTCAGAATGCGCTCAGTCATCATAGTTTGACGACTTTTGACGCGAAAATGAGTGCTGCGAAAATGAGAAAAGTGGACTGAATGTCATGATTAAAAAAGTATGGACAGCAAAATACTTTTTTACTAATATTGGACGTATGTCTGATATGTCAAGAAAGTGTTGCCGTTTTTAAGGAATATAATCTCAATCGTCAATTTTCAATCAAGCATGCTAAAGGTGTGTTAAAGCTGGAAAATGTTGTCAAAGTGGTTGTAAAACTTGTTTACACCGGAAAGGAGGCTTAACCATCGTTAGTTCATTCAGCTGCTCAATGACACAGAGGCAGAGCACCAGGACTTGTTGTACCATTCAAATGTGCGCTGGCTAAGCCTGGAAAAAGTATTTCGCCGTGTGTGGGAACTGAGAGGGGAGATAGGTATGTTCCTTGATACGGTTGGTGAAGCTACGACATTCAAGGCCAAACTTAATGTTGTTCTCCAGGACCTGTCTGTGAAAAATGTTTTCACAAAAAACAAGGGTAGAGATGTTACAAGGGTAGAATTGTTCTTCAATGTCCACCTACAGTACACTAGTAATTGCGTGTCAATGTGAAAAAGAATAAAGGGTTCACATGTTTTGTCACGCATATAACTTAGTATGTGGCCCTTCCTTGGTTTCAAGTTTTCTTGGCCCTTGAGCCACCCCTGATCTAGTCTGCTATAGAGTTCGTATGCAAGCCCGTTGGGAATTTTTTTAAATAAAAGAATAATAAGAACATTAATAAGAAATAAGGAAAAAAAATATATATATACAGTGAGGGAAAAAAAGTATTTGATCCCCTGCTGATTTTGTACGTTTGCCCACTGACAAAGAAATGATCAGTCTATAATTTTAATGGTAGGTTTATTTGAACAGTGAGAGACAGAATAACAACAACAAAAATCCAGAAAAACGCATGTCAAAAATGTTATGAATTGATTTGCATTTTAATGAGGGAAATAAGTATTTGACCCCTCTGCAAAACATGACTTAGTACTTGGTGGCAAAAACCCTTGTTGGCAATCACAGAGGTCAGACGTTTCTTGTAGTTGGCCACCAGGTTTGCACACATCTCAGGAGGGATTTTGTCCCACTCTTCTTTGCAGATCTTCTGCAAGTCATTAAGGTTTCGAGATTTTCTATGGGATTAAGGTCTGGACACTGGCTAGGCCACTCCAGGAACTTAATGTGCTTCTTCTTGAGCCACTCCTTTGTTGCCTTGGCCGTGTATTTTGGGTCATTGTCATGCTGGAATACCCATCCACGACCCATTTTCAATGCCCTGGCTGAGGGAAGGAGGTTCTCACCCAAGATTTGACTGTACATGGCCCCGTCCATCGTCCCTTTGATACGGTGAAGTTGTCCTGTCCCCTTAGCAGTCCTTCACGGCTTAGTGTGTTACCAATTGTTTTCTTGTTGACTATGGTCCCAGCTGCCTTGAGATCATTGACAAGATCCTCCCGTGTAGTTCTGGGCTGATTCCTCACTGTTCTCATGATCATTGCACTCCACGAGGTTGGATCTTGCATGGAGCTCCAGGCCGAGGGAGATTGACAGTTATTTTGTGTTTCTTCCATTTGCGAATAATCGCACCAACTGTTGTCACCTTCTCACCAAGCTGCTTGGCGATGGTCTTGTAGCCCATTCCAGCCTTGTGTAGGTCTACAATCTTGCCCCTGACATCCTTGGAGAGCTCTTTGGTCTTGGCCATGGTGGAGAGTTTGGAATCTGATTGATTGATTGCTTCTGTGGACAGGTGTCTTTTATACAGGTAACAAACTGAGATTAGGAGCACCCCCTTTAAGAGTGTGCTCCTAATCTCAGCTCGTTACCTGTATAAAAGACACCTGGGAGCAAGAAATCTTTCTGATTGAGAGGGGATCAATAATTATTTCCCTCATTAAAATGCAAATCACGTTTGAATGATAAATAGTTTCCCAAATCAGAAAACCCTCAGGGCCTTTTTCTTCATACATTTTGAATTGTGTAGACATTTTTTATCTTAATAAAAATAGATTTGACAATCTGACGTTCAATCAGTGTAGTAAAATAATAATACAACTTAGATATTTCAATTGTTTTATGCATTTTGTTGCCAATATATAGTTTTACATCAGTCCAGAACACCTTACTATGTGAGGTAGCTCAGCTGGTAGAACACGGCGCTTGTAACGCCAGGGTAGTGGGTTCGATCCCCGGGACCACCCATACACAAAAATGTATGCACACATGACTGTAAGTCGCTTTGGATAAAAGCGTCTGCTAAATGGCATATTATTATTATATTTACAATTACAAAATAGGTGTTCAATAGATTCAGTTTCTAGTTCACAAAAACTGCATTCACTGGTAACATCAGGTACAGTGCATTCGGAAAGTATTCAGACCCCTTGACTTTTTCCACATTTTGTTACATTACAGCCTTATTCTAAAATTGATTAAATCGTTTTTTTTCCTCAATCTACACACAATAACCCATAATGATAAAGCAAAAACAGGTTTTTAGAAATTGTTAATTTATTAAAAATAAAAAACGGAAATATCACATGTATATAGTATTCAGACCGTTTACTCAGTACTTTGTTGAAGCACATTTGGCAGCGATTACAGCCTCTACCATCCGTTCTATTGGCCAACTTGCAATCACTGGAGAATAAACTGGACGATCTCCATTTCCGAGACAATCCTAACAATGGGGACATAAAAAAACGGTAATATCTGATGTTTCACCGATTCGTGGCTGGGTTTTCCGTGCATCGGCAGAACAGAACAGCTACGTAAGACGAGGGGTGAGAGGGGTGTAACAGCTGGTGTCGCGATGTCTAATATTAAGGAAGTCTCGAGGTTTTACTCGCCTGAGGTAGAGTACCTCATGATAAAGCTGTAGACCACACTATCTACTAAGAGAGTTTACATCTATATTTTTCGTAGCCGTCTATTTACCACCACAAACTGATGCTGGCACTAAGACCGCACTCAATGAGCTGTAGAAGGCCATAAGCAAACAAAAAAAATGCTCATCATGAATGTACATCACTGGGGCCAAGCTTCCTGCCATCCAGGACCTCTATACCAGGCGGTGTCAGAGGAAGGCCCAAAAAATTGTCAAAGACTCCAGCCACCCTAGTCATAGACTGTTCTCTCTGCTACCGCACGGCAAGCGGTACCGGAGCGCCAAGTCTAGGTCCAAAAGGCTCCTTAACAGCTTCTACCCCTAAGCCATAAGACTGCTGAACAATTAATACAATGGCCACCCGGACTGTTTACATTGACACCCCCTACCCCCCCCATTTGTTTTTACACTGCTGCTACTCGCTGTTTATTATCTATGCATAGTCACTTTACCCCTACCTACATGTAAAAATTACCTGGACTAACCTGTACCCCAGCCCATTGACTCGGTACCGGTACCCCCTGTATATAGCCTCGTTATTGTTACCTTTAATTACATTTTTTACTTTAGTTTATTTAGTAAATATTTCCTTAACTCTATTTCCTGAGGTTGCACGGAATCTGGGAATAATGTGTACATCACTGGTTAGAGGACAATTTGTAGAAAACAGCTATCTACATTTTGAAGTGTTGCATTTTGATTCAAGAGGGGCGCATATCCGCAGCAGGTCTCCAAGGTGAACAGCCTCTGGCATGTTAGAACAATGTAGGTAAGGGAAGTCGGCAAGTCAGATCTGTAACTTCGGGATAAGGATTGGCTCTAAGGGCTGGGTCGGTCGGGGCTGGGGTGCGAAGCGGGGCTGGGCGGTAAGTGTAACACAACACTTTTTTTTGTTAATTACTTTTTGTTAATCACATAAATAGTACTCTTTCAATTCAGAGCCTGGATTTTCCCCCTGATGAGGTTAATAACCATATCACGCTGAAATCAATAGAACAGGGGGCAAACATTTAAGGGTCTACATTATGACATTATTAATTAAAATACTCCTACTACAATGTTAAAACATTCTACATTGTGACATTATTTCATTGATATCATGGAACAACTCCTTCATGTATGAATTGTCTGATGTTTAACCAGAGATCTTTTATCAGAGTATCTCTTGTCACATTGATCACAGATATGAGGTTTCTCTCCTGTGTATGTTCTCTGGTGTATAGTACAACAGCTAGATGTAACAAAACCCTTCCCACATTGGTACCAACTATATTCGTTCTCTACAGTGTGAATTCTCTGGTGTGTTTTTAGAGAATCTGACCGTGAGAAACTTTTCCTACAGACAGAGCAGTGGTAAGGCTTCTCTCCTGTGTGCGTTCTGCTATGTACTATCACGCTGCTTGAATGACTAAAACTCTTCCCACATTGATTACAGCTATAAGGTTTCTCTCCTGTATGGATTCTCTTATGTACCATCAGGGAGCCTGAATGACTAAAACTTCCCACATTGAGTACAGCTATAAGGTTTCTCTCCTGTGTGCGTTCTCTGGTGTGATTTTAAATGTCCTGACATAACAAAACTCTTCCCACAGTCAGAGCAGCTATAAGGTTTCTCTCCTGTATGGATTCTCTGATGTATTTTAAGGGTTGCTAAAGAGTTGCATCTCCTCCCACAATCAGAGCAGCTGTGAGATTTCGCTCCAGTGTGTATTCTCAGGTGTAATATCAGTGTTTTTGAGTGAACAAAACTCTTCCCACATTGAGTACAGCTATAAGATTTCTCTCCTGTGTGTGTTTTCCGGTGTGATTTGAAATATCCTGAGATAACTGATCTCTTTCCACAGTCAGAGCAGTGGTGAGCTTTCTTCCCTGTGGGTCTCCGCTGGTCTTTGAGATGTTCTGATGTGGAGAGACTCTTTCCACAGTCACAGCAGTGGTGAGCTTTCTTCCCTGTGGGTCTCCGCTGGTCTTTGAGATCTCTGCCACGTCAGCTTTATGATGTTGTTGAGGCTCCCCAGAGGATCCACGATAGTCACGTCTCTCTCCTGTGTGAACAACAAAGTCAGACAGATGGTTAACCTCTTAAGGATCGGACCCTTTTTTTCAATTTTTCACCTAAAATGACATCCCCAAATCTAACTGCCTGTAGCTCAGGACCTGAAGCAAGGATATGCATATTCTTGATACCATTTGAAAGGAAACACTTTGAAGTTTGTGGAAATTGTAAATAAATGTAGGAGAATATAACACATTAGATCTGGTAAAAGATAATACAAATGTTATGTTACATCTATTATGTTTTTGTTCCATCATCTTTGAAATGCAAGAGAAAGGCCACAATGTAATATTGCAGTTTAGGCGCAATTTAGATCTTGGCCACTAGATGGCAGCAGTGTGTGTGCAAAGCTTCAGATTGATCCAGTGAAGCATTGCTATACTGGACTATTTTGTATCAAGTCTGCCCAAATGTGCCGAATTGGTCAATTGATACATTTTCAAATACATAACTATAGACTAACTAACATTGTAGTCCGGGTGGCCATTTGATTAATTGTTCAGCAGTCTTATGGCTTGGGGGTAGAAGCTGTTAAGGAGCCTTTTGGTCCTAGACTTGTCCCTCCGGTACCGCCTGCCGTGCGTTAGCAGAGAGAACAGTCTATAACTTGGGTGAACAGAGTCCTTGACTATTTTTTTGGGCCTTCCTCTGACACCGCCTAGTATGTAGGTCCTGGATGGCAGGAAGCTTGGCCCCAGTGATGTACTGGGCCGTACGCACTACCCTCTGTAGCTCCTTACGGTCAGATGCAGAGAAGTTGCCATACCAGGCGGTGATGCAACCGGCCAGGATGCTCTCGATGGTGCAGCGGTAAAACTTTTTGAGGATCTGGGGACCCATGCCAAATCTTTTTCAGTCTCCTGAGGGGGAAAAGGTGTTATCGTGCCCTCGTCACGGCTGTCTTGGTGTGTTTGAACCATGATAGTTCGTTGGTGATGTGGACACCAAGGAACTTGAAACTCTCGACCCGCTCCACTACAGCCCCGTCGATGTTAATCGGGGCCTGTTCGGCCCGCCTTTTCCTGTAGTACACGATCAGATCCTTTGTCTTACTCACATTGAGGGAGAAGTTATGGTCCTGGCACCACACTGCCAGGTCTCTGACCTCCTCCATATAGGCTGTCTCATCATTGTCGGTGATCAGGCATTCCACTGTTGTGTCGTCAGCAATTGGAGTGGGTCTAGGATTTCTGGGATGATGGTGTTGATGTGAGCCATGACCAGCCTTTGAAAGCACTTCATGGCTACCGACGTGAGTGCTACGGGGCGGTAATCATTTAGGCAGGTTACCTTCGCTTCCTTTGGCACAGGGACTATGGTAGTCTGCTTGAAACATGTAGGTATTACAGACTCGGTCAGGGAGAGGTTGAAAATGTCAGTGAAGACACCTGCCAGTTTGTCTGCGCATGCTTTGAGTACACGTCCTGGTAATCCGTCTGGCCCCGCGGCTTTGTGAATGTTGACCAGTTTAAAGGTCTTGCTTACATCGGCTACTGAGAGCGTGATCACACAGTCGTCCGGAACAGCTGGTGCTCTCATGCATGCTTCAGTGTTGCTTGCCTTGAAGCGAGCATATAAGTAATTTAGCTCGTCTGGTAGGCTCGCATCACTGGGCAGCTCGCGGCTGGGCTTCCCTTTGTAGTTTGTAATAGTTTTCAAGCCCTGCCACATCCGACGAGCATCAGAGCCGGTGTATTAGGATTCAATCTTAATTCTGTATTGACTCTTTGCCTGTTTGATGGTTCGTCTGAGGGCGTTGGGGGATTTCTTATAAGCGTCCGGATTAGTGTCCCGCTCCTTGAAAGCGGCAGCTCTAGCCTTTAGATCGGTGCAGATGTTGCCTGTAATCCATGGCTTCTGGTTGGGATATGTACGGACGGTCACTGTGGGGACAACGTCGTCGATGCACTTATTGATGTAGCCGGTGACTGAGGTGGTGTACTCCTCAACGCCATTGGATGAATCCCGGAACATATTCCAGTCTGTGCTGCAAAACAGTCCTGCAGCGTAACTGAGGGAGAGAGAGCCTACTTTTTCATGGTTGGTTGATCAATAGGACTGTAAAGTTCCCAAATGTAAGAGGACTCCCGTGGCATTTACATATTTGCAGAAATCCATTCAGGTGTATTTTTTGTGGCTTTTATCAAATGCGTTCTAATGATCTAAAGTTGTGCTGTTGCAACTGCCTGTAAACACACAGTCCAGTTCAAAGTGAATGATGGCAGGCCTGTGTGCAAATGGCTTGTTTGTATAAAGGCCAACTGTAGATCTGATTGGCTATGGCGCACCGGTCTGTGTAGACTCCGGTCCTGGACGAGACAGATGTTTTTATTAGGTTTTATTTACTGCAGTGTCTATTAATTGTCCAAACGCACGGCCGCTTTCCCGCTCTATATTGCTATAGAATTTTCACAAACGCCTTAGTATACATAATTCCCAAACATTCTAACAATTTATGAATACATGAAAATGACCTAAGAGCTCGCTTGTCAGAAAATGTTTCTAAAAGTGTAATATTCTTCCTGGGGGTGTATATGAACAGATATGAATAAGATTTCATGTTGCTAAAATGCTGTCAGTTCCATTTTAAAGGAGTGATCCAGGATTGGTTCATCCATTTTAGTTTTAAACTAATGCTATACTGTATATGAGTCTCTCTATTAATAAAGAGGACAATGTGTGACATTGGGATCACATTTCTAAATGATTGGAAACAAAAGTAAAAACACATTTCATTCAGTTACACATGTGAACTTACATGGACAAAAGACTATATACACGGAGAGTACAAAACATTATGAACACCTGCTCTTTCCATGACAGACTGTCCAGGTGAAAGATATTATCCTTATTGATGTCACTTGTTAAAATCACTTTAAATCAGTGTCGATGAAGAGGAGGAGACAGGTTAACCCCCTAGAGTTGATGTCTGCTTAAATCTAATTTTTAAAAATCTGTCTAAATTAGAGATATAATTTTTTTTGCCTGGGCTGTGTCTCAATCCACCACATCCGCCGATCATCTCACGAAAACATCTGTAGCGTCCGAACAGTTTGGGTTCACACTAATATGAACAGTTTGGTTCCAAAATGTCTAATGGTAAGTGTGGAAAGGTAAGTCTCTCAAAAACATGTAGGACCCATAACTTCACCCAACAATAACCCAGACCTACTGTAGGACCCATAACTTCACCCAAAATAACCTAGACCTACTGTAGGACCCATAACTTCACCTAACAACAACATAGACCTACTGTAGGACCCATAACTTCACCTAACAACATAGACCTACTGTAGGACCCATAACTTCACCTAACAATAACATAGACCTACTGTAGGACCCATAACTTCACCTAACAACAACATAGACCTACTGTAGGACCCATAACTTCACCTCACAATAACACAGACCTACTGTAGGACCCATAACTTCACCTAACAACAACATAGACCTACTCTAGGCCCCCTAACAATAACATAACAGACCTACTGTAGGACCCATAACTTCCCAAAGATCCTCCTTTAAATCAAGCAGACAATAGCACATTATAAACTAGAGCTGTTCCCGACTAAAAGCGATCTGGGCCGATTTTTAGAAAGTGTATTTTTCCATACCCTATGTTTGAATAAAATCAACTAAACTCAGCAAAAAAAGAAACGTCCCGTTTTCAGGACCCTGTCTTCCAAAGATAATTCGTAAAAATCCAAATAACTTCACAGATCTTCATTGTAAAGGGTTTAAACACTGTTTCCCATGCTAGTTCAATGAACCATTAACAATTAATGAACATGCACCTGTGGAACGGTGGTTGAGATACTAACAGCTTACAGATGGTAGGCAATTAAGGTCACAGTTATGAAAACTTAGGACACTAAAAATCAACTATATGTAAGCAACTGAGCTTGTCTGATGCTTTAAGCACTGTGAGCTCCTGAGTGGCGCAGTGGTCTAAGGCACTGCATCGCAGTGCTAACTGTGCCACTAGAGATCCTGGTTCGAATCCAGGCTCTGTCGCAGCCGGCCGCGACCGGGAGACTCATGGGCGGCGCACAATTGGCCCAGCGTCGTCTAGGGTAGGGGAGGGAATGGCCGGCAGGGATGTAGCTCAGTTGATAGAGCATGGCGTTTGCAACGCCAGGGTTGTGGGTTCGATTCCCACGGGGGGCCAGTATAAAAAAAATATCTAATCACTAACTGTAAGTCGCTCTGGATAAGAGCGTCTGCTAAATGACTAAAATGTAAATGTAATTAAAAATTAAGACACAAATGACCAAAGAGGGAGCCAGAGATCAATATAGCCTAACCAGAATTTGAAAGAAAAAAAAACAGTTCCCAACCCCCTCTCCTCCCGCTGCTCGAATGAAAGTCATCTGTTCTTTCGACCAATCGATTGCTAGAAATGTTTAAACATGTATTTTTCCATATATAGACACACACTATGTGTTTTTAGTGAAATCAACTATATGCATTGAGCTTGTCTGATGCGTTAAGCTTACGGTTTGATGCCTTGAGGGCACAAGAGATCCAGATCAACTGACAACCCTTCTCCTCCCGCTGCTGCTGGCCTTCACAGACTCTGCCGTTATGCTCTTGTAGTTGCCGGTAAAAGGGGTACACCAGGGGGTCAAGTTATCCTGCCATTTCTACTGATCTGCGTGTGCCAGTTATGATTTTCATATGCACATTTTCGTGGAACAGTTTTCATTTCATTTATGACAAAGTCTCAATATCTCAAAATGAATGTCATGAGGTTAATAAAAATTATATCTAAATGAAAACGATGCAAGTCTAAAAGTAACTGATCTTGCCATTGCCAACTACAGTGGGGAGAACAAGTATTTGATACACTGCCGATTTCTGCAGGTTTTCCTACTTACAAAGCATGTAGAGGTCTGTAATTTTTATCATAGGTACGGGAGGAGAACTGTGAGAGACGGAATCCAAAAAATCACATTGTATGATTTTTAAGTAATTAATTTGCATTGTTATGGCTTTATAGAGTGAACTATGAATGTCTTATCTCCCGCATTTGTTATGGTTTTTTAGTGTCCACTCCGACAATGAGAATGTTTAAAGACTGTAATAATAATATATTGAATGCATTAACAGAAGTTTCCGTAACCAAACAAACATTGTAGATTAGAAATGGGAATGAATGGTAAATGTACTACTGGTGATATATGTATTGGGGGAATTGATAGACACTAACAATCCAAGGGCAAACAATTCACACCATGAAGTTAGGAAACAATTAATGTGCACGAATTGGTGGGAGAGAGCGCCTTCTGGAGAGAGACGTGCCTTGAGCATCTTACGCCGGGTGGACACTACACGACTTTCAAAATCCTAACATGGCTGAGCCTCTCACATTAAACAACCCGTCTTTCCTCTAGTTTTAAGTCTTGCCAGTGTAGTGGTGAGCGCACTAAACGATCTGGCACAGACGGGGTGTCACATACTACAATATTCTCCACTTGGTCGTGAGGATTCTCCATACCACCACGCTGTCTGGTGAAAACAATGATGTGATGATGTGATTAGATTGTTAACATAGCTAGAACAAGCTGTGGTTCAAAAGCAGCCTCATAAACGTTTTCAAATCAGACATTCATCCTTGCCCTACAGAGTGGAAATATCTACCAAACATGTTGAATTGAATAACATTGCTTGTAACGATTTTCACGCCGTCTTTGGTTAAAGGCACAAACGCATCCTAGTAGTGATCGCTCCTGCTCGAGAGTCTGCACAACGCCATCATCTCGCTGGCTTCCCCTCTCTGGCGAGCTCTCATTGGCTGTTGCTGATCACCCGTTCTCAAAACTTGTCGTTGCACATCTCACACTAAAAGAGCATTGCAGATTTTTTTTTTTTTTGCAGATAAAATCAAAACATGCTTGAAAATATCGGGACGCCTGGGGACTGCTCAAAGACGTGATCGGTAGCACTCAGATGGTGTCTCTGACCCGTTAACATTAAACGAGTGTCGGTGACGGCCGCACACCCCGAGTAGGCAAACGACATGGGGATTTTGTCTCCGATCTCAAAACTTGTCTGTGACAGCTAAAACCGGGGCCAAAATCATGTAATGCCCCCTTCTTTGGACTGTACCATCCCCGCAGCCTCCGCAATGGATTAGACCACTGAGACAGGCGCGAATCAGACATGTGTCTCTTGTGCCATAAAACAAATATATATTTGCGACAGCTCAACAAAAAAATCTTGGTCGATCAACAGCCCATCGACCAAACAAATGTTTCAACTGTCTTACACCATCAGAAACCAAAATATAAGCTTGTATAACGCCACTGTTTGTAAACAAACACTCTATATCTACAAAACCAGGTTAAAACTGTGATTTTGACCTTATGGATGGCCAGTCCTTGTATTCGTAGTGTAGTGAATTCAGGGGGTAGCCCTGAGCTGGACTCAACATTATAGTTTTGAGGCAGTGTTGGTTTACATGTGTTATATTCTTCAAGAATCAATGGATGTAGCAATTGCAGATTTCCCCTTTAACACCACACATCAGTTCAACAACTGCAGTATGTGCCTTTGTTTTTAAGACAGTACTTACTAGTGTTAATCAGGGCCCGGTTTCTCAAAACCATCTTACGGCTAAGTTCATCATTAGAACCATTGGATGCCTTAAGATGCCTTTGGGAAACCGGAACAAGATATCCAGATTCCTCCTCTTCTTCCTCCTCCTTTTTCGATGTGACAGTCATCTCCCCCTCCTCCTCTTTCACTCTGAACGCGTATTCCTCTAATTTCACTGTAACATCTTCCTCCTCTTTCACTCTGAACGCGTCTTCCTCCTCCTCTTTCACTCTGAACGCGTCTTCCTCTTCTTTCACTGTAACGTCTTTCTCTTCTTCTTTCACGGTAACAGCTTCACCCTCTACTTGTTTTTGTATTGTAACATCCTCCTCTTCCTCCTCCTCTTTCACTAGAGCTTCTTTCTCCGTCCAGCAGACCTCCTCTTCTTTAGCAGGAGGAGAGTAGCTTAGTGAGCTCATGGTCGGGGATGTTAGCTAGCTAGGCTAGTGCTAACTTAACCAGCCAGCTAGCTAGCTGACCAATAACAACAACACCGTAAATATGAAATTAAATGTGATAACTAACTAGACGACAGAAGTGGGTTCAAAACACAGTGGCTAATATACACGAAAGCGTCTAAAGAGCTTTATTGGTTCGGCTATTTTGTCTAGCAAGCTCCCGAGGTGTCTGACTAACTGTTGCTGCTGTTGAAAGAAGCGTCCCGTCCACTAGATTATACGTCACACTAGCAGCATAGCCTTAAAGTTCCACATCGCCATCTGCTGACTGGAGTGGGTAACGAAGTTGAGTAAAATGTAGATTTTATTTTTAGAATAAAAGTTCAAAGGTAGGAAGCCAATGTAACAACACAGTGTGGTTAAATACTTAGTAACGTAGTTGTAGTCACGATATGGTTACCTATTAAGTACAAGCAGTTATGTTTTAGCATTATAACATATTTATTCACTTATTTCCGGATATCTTCTAAACTACCCACAATGCATTATTTCTCAACGTCATATTGATGTACTCTTTTTTTATTTATTGTTAAAAAAAAAAATTATTGAACAGTAACATGCACATTGTTCTACTCTGTGTTATCGAGTTTGAATGCTATCTCTGCAGCTAGCTCAAGCTGGCTAACGTTAGCCACACCTGGACTTGTGTGGCTACAGACTTGAACTAACCCAGTGCTTCTCAATTATTTTCTGTTACGCCCCCCCTAGGAAGAAGTAAACATTTCGCGCCCCCCAACTCTCTGCCGCAACTGTAAATAGTATAATTTGTCTATAAAATTGTTATAAGTACACCTCTGCATAACATTGTATCCTTATTAACATTAAAGAAAACAAAAAAAGTAAAAAGAAAAATATAGATCAACTTACAACAAAGAATAACTTTATTAACATTGTTTTTTAGTCTGTAACAGAAAATACTAAAAGTGCATAAATTTGCCTGAAATTTAAAAAAAAATTCAAACCTTATTTAAACTGTAAAATTTGTTTGACCATTTGATACTGAAAAATACAATTAAATATAATCAATATGTCAAAACGTACATAAGCGATAAACAAACAGTGTTTGTTGCTGTCCGTTGCTTCATCGAACTGTAAGGCAAAACGTTTGTCTTTAAGATCGTTAGCAATGTCATTTATACGTCTGGCGACAGTGTCATTGGACAGAGGGATAGTTTTTATTTTTGCAGCACTTGCGTCATCCAGCATGACAGAGACCATGTCTAATGCTGCAGGCAGTATCAGCTCCTCTGCTATGGAGTGTTTTTTTTTGCACTGAAGTAGCATTCATTTGGTACGCCACCTTATATGATGCTAACAGTGCTCGCTGGTTTACTGAAGTAGCATTCACAAAGCGGGACGATTGTTTGCAATTTTCAGCACGTTTTCGCTGAAAACTCAAGCGGCTTATCAGCGTGATTGGGGTGTAATGTCTTTAAGTGACGCCTTAATTTATTTGGCTTCATGCTGTCCGCTGCCAACATTTTTAGACACAGTAAACATACCGGTCTTTCCTCGTCTCCCACCGTAGTCACAGTGAAGCCAAGCGCTACATACGCTTCATCATATTTCCCCGTCTTAGCTTTCGGGAGACTTACGTTTGTCTCAGTATCTCCGTCTCTCTCCGCCTTTCTTTTCATCCCTGTTGAATATTTTTCCATGGTGTCTCCTAAGGGTTTGTTATCTGCACTTCATATCTCCTGCTCTGTGCTGTGTGCTCTTGTTCGGTGCAAAAAAACCCTACTCCCTGCGGCAAAAAAAAGCATGTTCCCCGGGGTCACACGCAGTGGCGGCTCCTGAAAAAATTCTCAGGAGGGGCAATTTTTCTGATGATTTAGGTGACCTACACACATTTTAAAAAAGATATGTCCAGCAACAACATGAAGACAGGGGCAGCATATAAGTCAATACCAGAAGCATTTATTGACTGATCTGGGGAGATGGATTCCAGTTTCTGTGACAGATTATAAATAATCTCTGATGCCTTTGTTATATTAGCTTTTGGTTGAATGTACTGTCGTAGTAAATATATAATGTTATAGCTTGGTCTGACTAAAATCTTGTGCATGACCCATTTTGTGTTGGGCGTTTGTTTTCAATCAATGCTGTTCCTATCCTATAACAATGGACAAAGAGTCCTATCTTGTCAGCCTTGTCAGCAGGTGGCCAAGGACAACACCCACGCCATAGGTCTCTCAGTTCTTCCAACTCACGAGTTCTTGCTCTGAGGACACACACACACACACACACACACACACACACACACACATCATCACTGATAACACACACACACACACACATCATCACTGTTAAACACACACACACACACACACAAAAATCCCCTCTCTTTAGGCTGAACATTTGAAGACAGAGAACCCAACTCAGAGCCAATGCAACAGTGGAGGGGACCTCGCCCAACTCATCAGGACCAATCAGAAGATCAGAACTACTAGATTCAACCTACATCATTTATTGTATAAAATGTCTGCACACAATGTTTTCGGGCTCTCTTCTCCCTAAGAGTTTGACGAACGAGTCCGTGCACGCGATTCCAGATATCTTTACCTCTGAATAAACTGCCTTTATTATACCATATCCACCCTGTCCAAAGTCTCTACTTGGTCTCAGTTCTCCAGTAAACTTGTGATTATCAACAGTACACAACGGTAACAAACAATTGGGGGAACTCACGGGGCAGATAGTAAGGTTCAATGACACAGAAAGCAGTTCAATGTCGGGGTACAGAGTCGCTCTCTTACCAGGATCGCGGTCCGCTCTGACCAGGGGTGAAGCCGGCCGGCTCCACTTCTCTGTCCGGGACTCTGTCATCCAGCCAAGTCTCCCAGCTGTATTGGGATTCCGCTGCCAGCAGCGTTTTCATTATTTAGTCCGTTCGTAGCGGGTATGTACCACGATCAACAAGATCAGTCCAAAACCAACCACTGGAAATCCATGGTTGGCAGAATGTTGTAAACTAAGTCTACAAATTAAAAACATAAAATAACGCCACACTGCAGGTCGCAACAGAGACGCTGCTAGCCGCTATTGTCTTAGTTACGTTCATGGTTACGTCACGTATGACGAAAGCGCGTAAGTGCAAGCCCACAGACACCCATAGAGAATGTATTGAAAGCTTTGAAATGTGAAAAAAATAGATTTTACATGACAGGCTATGAGAGACTTCTGGGCGATTTTCAACCTGACTGAAATCGCCCAAAAAACGGGCGGGGCCATTTGAAGCACGACTTTAGCCTGATTTGACATTTAGTGGCTGGCAGATCAGACGTGAACACTGATAACTACTGTTGCCGTGATATAATTGATTAGAAAAAAAATCCCTTCCTTTTCCCGTTTGGCAGTGCGTCGCCCATATCGCCCTATTGAACACACCGTCCCTGGTCACACGCGCCCCCCCCCGGCATCGCTCCGACCCCCTCCAGGGGGGCGCGCCCCACTATTTGAGAAGAACTAACCCAAGATAGACCAGAGCCTGTCGTTTCCGATAGGAGTAAATTAATCATAGTGGGCAGAACAAGCAAGGAGGTGGGCAGAGCCAAGCAGGAGCAAGAGAGCTCCTATTGGCGCGTTCTAGCATTTATTTGCATTATTCCGTTAGGGAACGCCTACTCTGCAATAACTCAATTCGCCCTTGCACTCCTTCTAAACAACACGATTATTAGAAACTTTGGCAAAGGTTAAAGTCTACAAAACGTAGTCCACTCTGTTTGACACAGATTCTAGTTTTGAAAATAGAAAACTGTATTGAGATCAAACGTTCATCATGAGAAAATTAGCATAATGTCGGACAAAATCCATCTCGCTCCATCTTCTCCCACTGCCGGCCACTTCCTTCCTTCTGTGTTTATTATAGATTCAAGTTTTGGAAACATAAAAACTGTATTGAGATTAAATGTTTAATCGAGGAGAAAATGTGCAGAATGTCTGACTCGATCTCCATCTTCTCCCGCCACTGGGCTTCCTCTCATCACCATATTTGGTAGTGAGCGGAAACGTCAACCGGATGCTTAACATTTATACATCAGGTGAAATATCTGGCTCATTGTTCTATCTGTGGTGTGGTTGTGTTATTAGGTGGTGGGCAGAAGCTGAAAAGAGCGAAGTTAATCGATGCCAGTCGAGGGAGGACCTGATTTTTGTATATGACAGTAAAATATTGTTATGATGACTATAACATTTGTTGGCACCTTCAATTCTTGCACATTTTCGAAAGACCGGCGGGGGGTTGAGACCGAGTCAAGACCGAGACCGGAAGGGGGACAAGGGGTCCGAGACCGAGACCGGGAGGGGGACAAGGGGTTCGAGACCGAGTCAAGATCGAGACCGGGAGGGGGACAAGGGGTCCGAGACCGAGTCAAGACCGAGACCGGGAGAGGGACAAGGGGTCCGAGACCGAGTCAAGACCGAGACCGGGAGAGGGACAAGGGGTCAGAGACCGAGTCAAGACCAAGACCGGGAGGGGGACAAGGGGTCCGAGACCGAGTCAAGACCGGGAGGGGGACAAGGGGTCCGAGACCGAGTCAAGACCGAGACCGGGAGGGGGACAAGGGGTCCGAGACCGAGTCAAGACCATGGGAGTCCAATTCAAGACCATGATTGAAATTTTGTCAAATCACCACCATAATAAGAGTCCAAAATGTCCAGTATTTCTGTGTTCATATTTCAGAACAACATATGGATTCTTTAGACATTCAGATTAGTGAAAAAATGCATGCTTTGGGATAAAAATTATGACTAACCCAAACACATGAACAATGGGCCTTCTACGCCTTCAGAGAAGGGCTAAGTATTTAAATTATAATTATAATTATATTATTCTTTTCAGTGATGTTCTGATTTAATCTCTGCAGCTTTTGTTGGAAAGGAATCGGTTAACACTGAAGAGATAAAAATATTATTTTCTTGTCTCTGGGGAGATAAATCTAGCTGGCAAAGTCAGCCATTGGCTAGGTCATCAGAAGCCAAATAGAAGGCATCTGCCATTCAACTGTATTAGGGAGGAAATGTTGGAGTGACAGTAGAATCAACCAATCACATTTTGACTTAATGGGTGGGAACGTTTTTACAAAAACTTCTGCCTTCTTGAAGGCAAACAGGTCACTGCACAATAGCGAGCAATAGTTTTCCCACGGTCTAGCTAGCTAGCTTTTGTTGTCGGCTAGTTTGCAGCGGTTGCAGCAGGTGTTATCAAAGAGGATGTTGTTGCTAATTTGTTAGCTATATCAGGTTGGATGGGGAGCGTCACTGCACAGCTATTTTCAGATCTCTCCAGAGATGTTCGATCGGGTTCAAGTCCGGGCTCTGGCTGGGCCACTCAAGTACTTCAACAAGAAGTTAAGTTTCAAATGATCATCATCTCATGAGTGGAACTGTGTTTTTTATTGCAGCATGTTTGCTGTTGTTAGCCATCTCTTTGAAAATAACTTCTGTGTGTGAAACATTGTTGCATTTAAAGTGGAACTGACAGCAACCCTAACCCTAACCCTAACATTCGGAAAGTATTCAGACCCCTTCCCTTTTTCCACATTTTGTTGGATGGGGAGTGTCACTGCACAGCTATTTTCAGATCTCTCCAGAGATGTTCGATCGGGTTCAAGTCCGGGCTCTGGCTGGGCCACTCAAGGACATTCAGAGACCGAAGCCACTCCTGTGTTGTCTTGGCTGTGTGTTCAGGGTCGTTGTCCTGTTGGAAGGTGAACCTTGATCTGTTTGATCCATTTGTTTGTTTCAGTTTTCAGTAGTTGAATCCTTTGACGTATTGTTGATTTAAAAAAATTCATTTTCAACACAAATGCACTGGATTGGTTGAAGTCAGTCATTGGGTTAATTTGTTTTGCAATTTGTTCAAATCAAGCTTTATTTATACATTTAATTTGTTTATTTATCCCATTTGTTATATTGCGTTTATAGGCTGCAAGTACGTTCAATTTAGTTGTTTTCAAGTCATTGAAAAAACGACCTGAAAAATACATCCTTTAAACTTTTACTTTCAACCAAAACGTAGATTGGACATCGGGCATAGTCTTATTTTCAACGTATTTTCAATGACATTTTGCTAGGTGGGATAGCACAATATCAAAACACTGTTTTAATGTGTCCAAATCAATAACCAATATGCAAAAACAGTTTGTGATACAGTTGAAGTCAGACGTTTACATACACCTTAGCCAAATACATTTAAACTCAGTTTTTCACAATTCCTGACATTTAATCCTAGTAAAAATTCCCTGTCTTAGGTCAGTTAGGATCACCACTTCATTTTAAGAATGTGAAATGTCAGAATAATAGTAGAGAGAATGATTTATTTTCATCTTTTATTTCTTTCATCACATTCCCAGTGGGTCAGAAGTTTACATACACTCAATTAGTATTTGGTAGCATTGCCTTTAAATTGTTTAACTTGGGTCAAACGTTTCGGGTAGCCTTCCACAAGCTTCCCACAATAAGTTAGGTGAATTTTGGCCCATTCATCCTGACAGAGCAGGTGTAACTGAGTCAGGTTTGTAGGCCTCCTTGCTCGCACATGCTTTTTCAGTTCTGGCCACACATTTTCCATAGGATTGAGGTCAGGGCTTTGTGATGGCCACTCCAATACCTTGACTTTGTTGTCCTTAAGCCATTTTGCCACAACTTTGGAAGTATGCTTGGGGTCATTGTCCATTTGGAAGACCCATTTGCGATCAAGCTTTAACTTCCTGACTGATGTCTTGAGATGTTGCTTCAATGTATCCACATAACTTTCCTTCCTCATGATGCCATCTATTTTGTGAAGTGCACCAGTCCCTCCTCCAGCAAAGCACCCCCACAGCATGATGCTACCAACCCCGTGCTTCATGGTTGGGATGGTGTTCTTCGGCTTGCAAGCAACCCCCTTTTCCTACAAACATAACGATGGTCATTATGGCCAAACAGATCTATTTTTGTTTCATCAGACCAGAGGACATTTCTCCAAAAAGTACAATCTTTGTCCCCATGTGCAGTTGCAAACCGTAGTCTGGCATTTTTCTGGCGGTTTTGGAGCAGTGGCTTCTTCCTTGCTGAGCGGCCTTGCAGGTTATGTCAATATTGGACTCGTTTTACTGTGGATATAGATACTTTTGTACCTGTTTCCTCCAGCATCTTCACAAGGTCCTTTGCTGTTGTTCTGGGATTGATTCGCACTTTTCGCACCAAAGTACGTTCATCTCTAGGAGACAGAACGCGTCTCCTTCCTGAGCAGTATGACGGCTGCGTGGTCCCATGGTGTTAATACTTGCATACTATTGTTTGTACAGATGAACGTGGTACCTTCAGGCGTTTGGAAATTGCTCCCAAGGATGAACCAGACTTGTGGAGGTATACCATTTTTTTCCTGAGGTCTTGGCTGATTTCTTTTGATTTTCCCATGATGTCAAGCAAAGAGGCACTGAGTTTGAAGGTAGGCCTTGAAATACATCCACAGGTACACCTCCAATTGACTCAAATGATATCAATTAGCCTATCAGAAGCTTCTAAAGCCATGACATCATTTTCTGGAATTTTCCAAGCTGTTTAAAGGCACAGACAACTTAGTGTATGTAAACTTCTGACCCACTGGAATTGTGATACAGTGAATTATAAGTGAAATAATCTGTCTGTAAACAATTGTTGGAAAAATTGCTTGTGTCATGCTCAAAGTAGATGTCCTAACCGACTTGCCAAAACTATAGTTTGTTAACAAGAAATTTGTGGAGTGGTTGAAAAAATTAGTTTTAATGACTCCAACCTGTACGTAAACTTCCGACATCAACTGTATATTTAAAACATAAAATGTACTATCTACACAAACATGTGCTGAAAAATCATAGTCAATCGATCAATAATATAATAATACTTTTAGCAAAAATGTTTATTTTCAATTTACAATCTGTAGAAACAATGAGAATAGAAAGGTTCAGAACTTTTGTAAAACATCACAGTACAGTTGAAAAATATATGGCAAATAGAAATCCAATATGGGTGGTGTTAAGAGATAGATGGGTGGTGTTGAATGGAGTTGAAGGATGGGACTAATAACAACTAACAACAACTAATAACAAGATAACTAATAATGTAAGCATACTGTGTCCATAATAAGTATATAGGTTGGGAGCTTTTGTGAAAGAGCACAGTTAGAAAGATATGGCATATAGAAGCAAACCGGATGGACATCATGAAAATGATCGGAGAGGTTGAGAGTAGAAGAAGTTCAGGAGAAAAAACAAACAAAATATAATTATTGTAAAATTGACTGTGTCCATAAAATGTATATAGTATGTATAAGCTGGAAGTAGAGGCCTAAGCATTGTTGTTCACTAGTTTACTCCAATTAGGGAAGGGGTGGTGGGGTTGGAAAGTAATAAAGGGAAATATATATATTTTTTAAAGGATATGTATGTGTATGTATGTATGTGTATATATGGATGTATGTATGTAAATGTGTATGTATATGTGTGTATGTATGTGTATATATATATACACAGTGGGGAAAAAAAGTATTTAGTCAGCCACCAATTGTGCAAGTTCTCCCACTTAAAAAGATGAGAGAGGCCTGTAATTTTCATCATAGGTACACGTCAACTATGACAGACAAATTGAGAATACATTTTCCAGAAAATCACATTGTAGGATTTTTAATGAATTTATTTGCAAATTATGGTGGAAAATAAGTATTTGGTCATCTACAAACAAGCACGATTTCTGGCTCTCACAGACCTGTAACTTCTTCTTTAAGAGGCTCCTCTGTCCTCCACTCGTTACCTGTATTAATGGCACCTGTTTGAACTTGTTATCAGTATAAAAGACACCTGTCCACAACCTCAAACAGTCACAATCCAAACTCCACTATGGCCAAGACCAAAGAGCTGTCAAAGGACACCAGAAACAAAATTGTAGACCTGCACCAGGCTGGGAAGACTGAATCTGCAATAGGTAAGCAGCTTGGTTTGAAGAAATCAACTGTGGGAGCAATTATTAGGAAATGGAAGACATACAAGACCACTGATAATCTCCCTCGATCTGGGGCTCCACGCAAGATCTCACCCCGTGGGGTCAAAATGATCACAAGAACGGTGAGCAAAAATCCCAGAACCACACGGGGGGACCTAGTGAATGACCTGCAGAGAGCTGGGACCAAAGTAACAAAGCCTACCATCAGTAACACACTACGCCGCCAGGGACTCAAATCCTGCAGTGCGAGACGTGTCCCCCTGCTTAAGCCAGTACATGTCCAGGCCCGTCTGACGTTTGCTAGAGTGCATTTGGATGATCCAGAAGAGGATTGGGAGAATGTCATATGGTCAGATGAAACCAAAATAGAACTTTTTGGTAAAAACTCAACTCGTCGTGTTTGGAGGACATAGAATGCTGAGTTGCATCCAAAGAACACCATACCTACTGTGAAGCATGGGGGTGGAAACATCATGCTTTGGGGCTGTTTTTCTGCAAAGGGACCAGGACGACTGATCCGAGAATGAATGGGGCCATGTATCGTGAGATTTTGAGTGAAAACCTCCTTCCATCAGCAAGGGCATTGAAGATGAAACGTGGCTGGGTCTTTCAGCATGACAATGATCCCAAACACACCGCCCGGGCAACGAAGGAGTGGCTTCGTAAGAAGCATTTCAAGGTCCTGGAGTGGCCTAGCCAGTCTCCAGATCTCAACCCCATAGAAAATCTTTGGAGGGAGTTGAAAGTCCGTGTTGCCCAGCGACAGCCCCAAAACATCACTGCTCTAGAGGAGATCTGCATGGAGGAATGGGCCAAAATACCAGCAACAGTGTGTGAAAACCTTGTGAAGACTTACAGAAAACGTTTGACCTGTGTCATTGCCAACAAAGGGTATATAACAAAGTATTGAGAAACTTTTGTTATTGACCAAATACTTATTTTCCACCATAATTTGCAAATAAATTCATTAAAAATCCTACAATGTGATTTTCTGGATTTTTTTTCCTCATTTTGTACATATGATGAAAATTACAGGCCTCTCTCATCTTTTTAAGTGGGAGAACTTGCACAATTGGTGGCTGACTAAATACTTTTTTCCCCCACTGTATATATAAATAAACGGTGGATTGGAAGTGATGCAGACAATTACATTGATGGAAGTTACAATCTATCTGCAATATTAAGCTGATCTACCCTATAAAAAATATATTTAAAAAACGTGCCACAATAGTAATTAAATTACTGGTATTTTTATGTGCTGTTGAAACTAACACAACTAAAAACACACATGTAAATGGGAGATATCTTTTACCTCACTGGTTAGAGGACAACCTGCAGAAGACAGTCAGCTACATTTTGGAGTGATGCATTTCAATGTAGGGGTCCCCAAAACTAAGAAAAACGCAACACTTATTATATATTGAAATCAATTGCGCGAGAGGGGGGAGATGAGGTTGCACGTCCTGTTAAACCTAATAGCTCAAAAACCACACGGAATCTGGGAATAATGTGTACATCACTGGTCAGAGGACAATTTGTAGAAAACAGCTAGCTACATTTTGAAGTGTTGCATTTTGATTAAAGTGGGTCGCCAACGGGGTAAGTGTAACGCAACACTTTCAATGTTAAAGACGTTCTACATTGTGACATTATTTCATTGATATCATGAAACAACTCCTTCATGTATGAATTTTCTGATGTTTAATCAGAGATATTTTATAAGAGAATCTCTTGTCACATTGATCACAGCTATGAGGTTTCTCTCCTGTGTGTGTTCTCTGGTGTGATTTTAAACATCCTGCTGAAACAAAACTCTTTCCACAGTCAGAGCAGTGGAAAGGTTTCTCTCCGGTGTGTGTTCTCTGATGTATTTTAAGACCACTAGCTGTAAAAAAACTCTTCAAACATTGATTACAGCGATAAGGTTTCTCTCCTGTGTGTGTTCTCTGGTGTATAGTCAGCGGCCTAGATCCAGTAAAACTCTTCCCACATTGACCACAGCTATAAGGTCTCTCTCCTGTGTGTGTTCTCTGGTGTACTATCAGGCTGTTTGAGTGACTAAAACTCTTCCCACATTGATCACAGCTATAAGGTCTCTCTCCTGTGTGTGTTCTCTGGTGTGATTTCAGGCTGTTTGAGTGACTAAAACTCTTCCCACATTGATCACAGCTATAAGGTTTTTCTCCTGTATGGATTCTCTGATGTATTTTGAGGGTTGCTAAACAGGTGCATCTCTTCCCACATTCAGAGCAGCAGTGAGATTTCTCTCCTGTGTGTGTTCTCTGGTGTGATTTTAAACATCCTGATGAAACAAAACTCTTTCCACAGTCAGAGCAGTGGAAAGGTTTCTCTCCGGTGTGTGTTCTCTGATGTATTTTAAGATGGCTAGCTTTTAAAAAACTCTTCAAACATTGATTACAGCTATAAGATTTCTCTCCTGTGTGTGTTCTCTGGTGTGATTTTAAACATCCTGATGTAACAAATCTCTTTCCACAGTCAGAGCAGTGGAAAGGTTTCTCTCCGGTGTGTGTTCTCTGATGTATTTTAAGATGGCTAGGTTTAAAAAAACTCTTCCCACATTGATCACAGCTGTAAGGTTTCTCTCTAGTGTGATGTCTCTGGTGTGCTTTTAGTAACTCTGAGCTTGAGTAACTCTTCCCACAGTCAGAGCAATGGTGAGGTTTCTTCCCTGTGGGTCTCTGCTGGTGTTTCTTGAGGTGTTCTGATGTGGAGAGACTCTTCTCTGCCTTGTCAGCTTCAAGATGTTGTTGAGGCTCCCCAGAGGATCCACGATAGTCACGTCTCCCTCCTGTGTGAACAACAAAGTCAGACAGATGGTTAAAGGTCCACAACAGCAGAAATCCAGTTTATTTGAGCTAAAAGGTGATGACCATTATGTTGTACAACAATTTGTTTGGATGATTCTAGAAAAAAAATCAGTTCTTAAAGTTGCTGAAACCCTAAGCAGTTTGCCAGACGACTTTTGGTCACCAATATAAGCCCCTTTCTGTGTTTGCAAAAATGGCTGCATTAAGATCTGTGTCGGTTTCACAATTTCACCACCGTGGGGGAAAACTCAGGGGAGTTCTGGTAGGCTGCCAATTTCACCACCGTGGGGGAAAACTCAGGGGAGTTCTGGTAGGCTGCCAATTTCACCATCGTGGGGGAAAACTCTGGGGAGTTCTCGTAGGCTGCCAGCAAAAATAGCCTCCATTTACAGGTTGCTTATGATTGCATTTCCCACTACTTTTGGATTATAATTGTAAGACTCATTTGAATGTCCTGCTTAATATAATGTTTGTGCCATCGTCTCAAATCAACTGCTTTATACTTTAAAAAACACTTCAACTTCAACCAGTAAAATGCTCTTTGGCTAGCTTTGCTACCAGCCTGTTAATGAGCGTTAGCATTCAAGCTAACAAGAGCTGCATTCAAAATACAAACTATTAACAGTATTACATTGTCTACCGTTGCTATTAAATATTTTATTAACTTCAAGTACTAAAGGTAGTAGATTACAATTAGGGAAAACCTAAAACCCAAAGACAAAAACAATATCTAGACCTAGGGCCTATATCATCAGATCCTCTGAGGAACTTTGGTTGAACAAATTAACCCCTTTGGGGCTGGACATTTAATGAACTACACGGCAGGACCTGGTCAATGACCTGAAGAGAGCTGGGACCACAGTCTCAAAGAAAACCATTAGTAACACACTACGCCGTCATGGATTAAAATCCTGCAGCGCACGCAAGGTCCCCTGCTCAAGCCAGCGCATGTCCAGGCCCGTCTGAAGTTTGCCAATGACCATCTGGATGATCCAGAGGAGGAATGGGAGAAGGTCATGTGGTCTGATGAGACAAAATAGAGCTTTTTGGTCTAAACTCCACTCGCCGTGTTTGGAGGAAGAAGAAGGATGAGTACAACCCCAAGAACACCATCCCAACCGTGAAGCATGGAGGTGGAAAAATCATTCTTTGGGGGATGCTTTTCTGCAAAGGGGACAGAACGACTGCACCGTATTGAGGGGGAGGATGGAAGGGGCCATGTATCGCGAGATCTTGGCCAACAACCTCCTTCCCTCAGTAAGAGCATTGAAGATGGGTCGTGGCTGGGTCTTCCAGCATGACAACGACCCCGAAACACACAGCCAGGGCAACTAAGGAGTGGCTCAGTAAGAAGCATCTCAAGGTCCTGGAGTGGCCTAGCCAGTCTCCAGACCTGAACCCAATACAAAATCTTTGGAGGGAGCTGAAAGTCCGTATTGCCCAGCGACAGCCCCGAAACCTGAAGGATCTGGAGAAGGTCTGTATGGAGGAGTGGGCCAAAATCCCTGCTGCAGTGTGTGCAAACCTGGTCAAGACCTACAGGAAACGTATGATCTCTGTAATTGCAAACAAAGGTTTCTGTACCAAATATTAAGTTCTGCTTTTCTGATGTATCAAATACTTATGTCATGCAATAAAAAGCAAATTAATTACTTAAAAATCATACAATGTGATTTTCTGGATTTTTGTTTTAGATTCCGTCTCTCACAGTTGAAGTGTACCTATGATAAAAATTACAGACCACTGTATAACATTCTATTGGTTGCAAGAATTGTATATAATAATTTAAATTTAACAATTCTACGTTTTGAATCCGGCGTCGTTTTGCATGTCAGTTCATACACCATGTGCCATGGAATGGAAAATGTCTTCCCAACTATTTTGCATCTATACGGCACAGCTGTCAATTGGTATGTCCTTGAAACTGGTATAAAAAAAATGTATCAACATTTTCTTTAACCAATTTTGGTCTTTAATGCAGGGCCGACAGACAAGTTCCTTACCTATTCCCCCTTCCATTTTTGCGGTAATGCTGCAATTAGTTGGTTGTAATTGTGGGTAGAGCAGACATTTCCATATATTTTTGTTAGCTGCATGTGTGACATACAGTGAGGGAAAAAAATATTTGATCCCCTGCTGATTTTGTACGTTTGCCCACTGACAAAGAACGGTGAGGAATCAGCCCAGAACTACACGGGAGGATCTTGTCAATGATCTCAAGGCAGCTGGGACCATAGTCACCAAGAAAACAATTGGTAACACACTACGCCGTGAAGGACTGAAATCCTGCAGCGCCCGCAAGGTCCCCCTGCTCAAGAAAGCACATATACATGACCCCAAGAACACCATCCCCACCGTCAAACATGGAGGTGGAAACATCATGCTTTGGGGGTGTTTTTCTACTAAGGGGACAGGCCAACTTCACCACATCAAAGGGACGATGGACGGGGCCATGTACCGTCAAATCTTGGGTGAGAACCTCCTTCCCTCAGCCAGGGCATTGAAAATGGGTCGTGGATGGGTATTCCAGCATGACAATGACCCAAAACACACGGCCAAGGCAACAAAGGAGTGGCTCAAGAAGAAGCACATTAAGGTCCTGGAGTGGCCTAGCCAGTCTCCAGACCTTAATCCCATAGAAAATCTGTGGAGGGAGCTGAAGGTTCGAGTTGCCAAACGTCAGCCTCGAAACCTTAATGACTTGGAGAAGATCTGCAAAGAGGAGTGGAACAAAATCACTCCTGATATGTGTGCAAACCTGGTGTCCAACTATAAGAAACGTCTGACCTCTGTGATTGCCAACAAGGGTTTTGCCACCAAGTACTAAGTCATGTTTTGCAGAGGGGTCAAATACTTATTTCCCTCATTAAAATGCAAATCAATCTATAACATTTTTGACATGCGTTTTTCTGGATTTTTGTTGTTGTTATTCTGTCTCTCACTGTTCAAATAAACCTACCATTAAAATGATAGACTGATCAAGTCTTTGTCAGTGGGCAAACGTACAAAGTCAGCAGGGGATCAAATACTTTTTTCACTCACTGTAACTCCACCAGTCCTATTTATGATGTCATTTACAAAGATTATAGCTTTTTTTTTTTTAAATAAAAAAAATACCGTTTTTTTAATCAATTAGTATATTTGAGATTTACCACAATATTTGTTGTATTATTTGTTCAGTCCTTTCTGGTAGATTAAACTGAAATTGCAACCAACTTTCTATGGCTTGTTTTAAAAATAACTATATTTTGGAGATGATTTCGTTTTTCAAATAATGGCCTTTTTCTGAATAAAGGGAAAAAGGCCATTCTTGAACATAGGGTGAGACATTCTTACTAATCTGCTAGAGAACCAGTTCGGATTTAAGTATAACTTTTGTATGACTGATGCCTTTAGTGAGAGGTCTAATGCTTTAATATTTAATAATTTCTGCCCTCTGAATTCAAATTCATTATATAAATAGGCCCTTTATAATTTTGTCTGTCTTGCCATTCCAAATAAAATTGAATATTTTTTGCTCATATAATTTCTTTAAAAACAGGTCGCTAGGTGTTGGCAAAACCATAAGCAAATAGGTAAACTGAGATATGACAAAAGAGTTAATCAGGGTGATTTTTCCACAAATAGACAGGTATTTTCCTTTGCATGGTAGCAAGATCTTATCTATTTTTGATAACTATCTATTAAAATGTGAGATCATTTATTTATTTCGGGATACGTATACCGAGTATGTCCACATCCCCATCAGACCATTTTATTGGTAAACTACAAGGTAATGTAAAAGTTGTATTTTTTAGTGATCCAATACGTAATATAGTACACTTATCATAATTTGGTTAGAAAAAGTGTCTAGATCCTCTATGAGGCTGTGGATTGATCCTAATTTGTGGATTTTAAAGAAAACATTAAAATCATCAGCGTACAATGACACCTTTGTTTTTAAGCCCTGGATTTCTAATCCCTTAATATTATTGTTGGATCTGATTTTAACAGCTAACATTTCAATGGGCATAATAAATAGATATGCCGATAATGGACAACCTTGTTTTACTCCTCTTGACAGTTTAATACTTTCTGAGAAGTAACCATTATTGACTATTTTACACCTAGGGTTACTATAACTTTAACCCATTTTATAAGAGATTCTCCAAAATTGAAATATTCCAGGCATTTATATATAAACTCCAGTCGTACTTTATCAAAGGCCTTTTCAAAGTCAGCTATGAATACCAGGGCTGGTTTCCCTGATTTTTCATAGTCTTCTATCGTTTCCAGTACTTGTCTTACAGTGGGGGAAAAAAGTATTTAGTCAGCCACCAATTGTGCAAGTTCTCCCACTTAAAAAGATGAGAGAGGCCTGTAATTTTCATCATAGGTACACGTCAACTATGACAGACAAATTGAGAAAAAAAAATCCAGAAAATCACATTGTAGGATTTTTTATGAATTTATTTGCAAATTATGGTGGAAAATAAGTATTTGGTCACCTACAAACAAGCACGATTTCTGGCTCTCACAGACATGTAACTTCTTCTTTAAGAGGCTCCTCTGTCCTCCACTCATTACCTGTATTAATGGCATCTGTTTGAACTTGTTATCAGTATAAAAGACACCTGTCCACAACCTCAAACAGTCACACTCCAAACTCCACTATGGCCAAGACCAAAGAGCTGTCAAAGGACACCAGAAACAAAATTGTAGACCTGCACCAGGCTGGGAAGACTGAATCTGCAATAGGTAAGCAGCTTGGTTTGAAGAAATCAACTGTGGGAGCAATTATTAGGAAATGGAAGACATACAAGACCACTGATAATCTCCCTCGATCTGGGGCTCCACGCAAGATCTCACCCCGTGGGGTCAAAATGATCACAAGAACGGTGAGCAAAAATCCCAGAAGCACATGCGGGGACCTAGTGAATGACCTGCAGAGAGCTGGGACCAAAGTAACAAAGCCTACCATCAGTAACACACTACGCCGCCAGGGACTTAAATCCTGCAGTGCCAGACGTGTCCCCCTGCTTAAGCCAGTACATGTCCAGGCCCGTCTGAAGTTTGCTAGAGTGCATTTGGATGATCCAGAAGAGGATTGGGAGAATGTCATATGGTCAGATTAAACCAAAATATTACTTTTTGGTAAAAACTCAACTCGTCGTGTTTGGAGGACAAAGAATGCTGAGTTGCATCCAAAGAACACCATACCTACTGTGAAGCATGGGGGTGGAAACATCATGCTTTGGGTCTGTATTTCTGCAAAGGGACCAGGACGACTGATCCGTGTAAAGGAAAGAATGAATGGGGCCATGTATCGTGAGATTTTGAGTGAAAACCTCCTTCCATCAGCAAGGGCATTGAAGATGAAACGTGGCTGGGTCTTTTAGCATGACAATGATCCCAAACACACCGCCCGGGCAACGAAGGAGTGGCTTCGTAAGAAATATTTCAAGGTCCTGGAGTGGCCTAGCCAGTCTCCAGATCTCAACCCCATAGAAAATATTTGGAGGGAGTTGAAAGTCCGTGTTGCCCAGCGACAGCCCCAAAACATCACTGCTCTAGAGGAGATCTGCATGGAGGAATGGGCCAAAATACCAGCAACAGTGTGTGAAAACCTTGTGAAGACTTACAGAAAACGTTTGACCTGTGTCATTGCCAACAAAGGGTATATAACAAAGTATTGAGAAACTTTTGTTATTGACCAAATACTTTTTTTCCACCATAATTTGCAAATAAATTCATAAAAAATCCTACAATGTGATTTTCTGGATTTTTTTCCCCTCATTTTGTCTGTCATAGTTGACGTGTACCTATGATGAAAATTACAGGCCTCTCATCTTTTAAGTGGGAGAACTTGCACAATTGGTGGCTGACTAAATACTTTTTTTCCCCCACTGTATATTATCTCCAATGTATCGTCCATGTAAAAAACCTGTCTGATTAGGATGAATAATAGCCGACAATACCTTTTTTCATTCTATGCGCTAAGCATTTTGCTAGAATTTTTTGCATCACAACACTGAATTGTAAAAGGCCTCCAATTGTTTTAATGGACCTTTATATTTACTACTTGTGTCCTGTTTCAGTAATAATGAAATCAGACCTTCTTGTTGAGTGTCCGATAATCTACCATTTATATAGGAGTGGTTAAAACATGCTAATAACGGTCCTCTGAGTATATCAAAAAAGGTTTGGTATACCTCCACTGGTATGCCATCCAGCCCAGGAGTTTTCCCGGACTTAAAGGCTTTAATTGCATCAAGAAGTTCCTCCTCTGTAATATGGCCTTCACATGAGTCTTTCTGTACAGCTGTTAATTTTACATTATTAAAAGAAAATAAATCCATACAATTAGCTTTGGTTAGTGGAGATGGAGGAGACTGAAACGAAAACATATGCTTAAAGTACTTTGCTTCCTCTTTCAAAATATCGTTTGGTGAATCATGGGTGACTCCATCATTTGCAACAAGTTTCAGTAAATCCTTTTTGGTAGCATTTCTATGTTGATGATGGCAAAATAATTTGATGCATTTTTCCCCATATTCCATCCAGTTCATTTTATTTTAATAATATATTACACTGGATCTTTCTTGAGTAAGTTCCTCCATTTCTTTTTGTTTTTCCTTTAACTTATCCTGAGCCTCTTTGGTACAGTTTTTATTGCTATCTATCTGTACTGTTAGTCCTTCCATTTCCTTTGTTAATATGGAGTCTTTTGACCTAAATTGCTTTAGTTTTAGAGATGAGTACTGAATTGCATGACCTCTAAACGCACATTTAAAAGTGTCCCACACAATTAAGGGGATCTGCTGTACCTATGTCATGTCGGAAAAATTAAGTTATAAATTCCTCTGTCCTAGTTAAAAACAAATTATCATCCAATAGGCTTTGATTAAATTCCAATACCATTGCCCACGTGGAAATTCAGTAAGGGTAATGTATATGCCAATTATATGATGGTCCGACCAAATTCTGTCCCCATCAACACTTTTTAAACTTTTGGTGCCAGCGAGAATGAGATACGAAAGTAGTGAAGACGACTAGCTTGATTGAGTCTCACTGGGTCAGGATATTTAAGCCTCCATATATCCCTAGCAAGTTGTGGGATACACACACACACACACACACACACACACACACACTCATTAACACTCAACCCCTTTCCCCCACAAACAACCATAAACTCAGATGCTCAACAGATGTTCACATCCCAGAGCCCAACTCAAGAAAGGACTTGATTTACAAATGCATATACAGTTGCAGCTGTAGGAGAAGGCAATGCAAAATTGAGTAAAAAATGGCAGAAACAGGGAGATTTGATGAACCATTGTCAAGTCCTAGGTGATGGAGATCAGATCCACCCCCTTCCCCTGAAACACACACCCACTAGTCCCCTGTTGTGACCATTTCCCCCAGCATCTCTGTCCAGTCAGACCTTTGACGTGCCTTGAGCATCTTACGCCGGGTGGACACTACACGACTTTCAAAATCCTATTAGCCTCATTAACGTTTTCAAATCAGACATTCATCCTTACCAAACATTTTGAATTGAATAACATTGCTTGAGAACTTCAAAGCTGTAACGATTTCACACTGGCTTTGGTTAAAGGCATGTACACCTCATAACCGTTACGCAAAGATGTCTGAACTTCTTGACGAGGTCGCTAGGTTTTGGGTTACGGTTGCTACAATAGCTTTCTCTATGAATTTGAGAGTGGTTACATTTCTCCAGCCCCCATCCCTCAGCTGTTTACCAAACCAAGTCTCAGGGCAGCCATTTTGTTGCTGTTTAAAAACCTAGGTTGTCCCTTTTAAAAAAAGCCACTCATCAATCAATCAACCAATCTGCAGTTCAAACAATAACAAAGCTGTCATTCCACCACTGTTTTGGTAATAAGATGATGGATGGGACTGGAGAAATGTAACTACTCTCAAAATCATAGACACACCTAGGGTAGGTAAGGGTAAGGGTAGGTAACAACACATCTGCCACACTGATCCTCAACACGGGGGCCCCTCAGGGGTGCGTGCTCAGTCCCCCCCTGTACTCCCTGTTCACCCATGACTGCATGGCCAGGCACGACTCCAACACCATCATTAAGTTTGCCGACGACACAACAGTGGTAGGCCTGATCACCGACAACGATGAGACAGCCTATAGGGAGGAGGTCAGAGACCTGGCCATGTGGTGCCAGGATAACAACCTCTCCCTCAACGTGACCAAGACAAAGGAGATGATTGTGGACTACAGGAAAAAAAAAGAGGACTGAGCACGCCCCCATTCTCATCGACGGGGCTGTAGTGGAACAGGTTGAGAGCTTCAAGTTCCTTGGTGTCCACATCACCAACGAACTATCATGGTCCAAACACACCAAGACAGTCATGAAGAGCGCACGACAAAGCCTATTCCCCCTCAGGAGACTGAGAAGATTTGGCATGGGTCCTCAGATCCTCAAAAAATTATACAGCTGCACCATCGAGAGCATCCTGACTGGTTGCATCACCGCCTGGTATGGCAACTGCTTGGCCTCCGACCGCAAGGCACTACAGAGGGTAGTGCGTACGGCCCAGTACATCACTGGGGCCAAGCTTCCTGCCATCCAGGACCTCTATACCAGGCGGTGTCAGAGGAAGGCCCTCAAAATTGTCAAAGACTCCAGCCACCCTAGTCATAGACTGTTCTCTCTGCTACCGCACGGCAAGCGGTACCGGAGTGCCAAGTCTAGGTCCAAAATACTTCTCAACAGCTTCTACCCCCAAGCCATAAGACTCCTGAACAGCTAATCATGGCTACCCGGACTATTTGCACCGGTACCCCCCTGTACATATAGCCTCCCTACTGTTATTTTATTTGACTTCTGCTCTTTTTTTCTCAACACTTTTTTTGTTGTTGTTTTATTTTACTTTTTTATTAAAAATAAATGCACTGTTGGTTAAGGGCTGTAAGTAAGCATTTCACTGTAATGTCTGCACCTGTTGTATTCGGCGCATGTGGCCAATAAAATTAGATTCGATTTGATTTGAAACCTATGGATGCAAGGATTGACCATCCATGATATCACCATTATAGTTTTAACCATGTTGAGGCGATACAGTGTTGGTTTACATTTACATTGTTTCTAAACATTGGAGTAAAAAAAGCTTACTTTAGGTTCTGATGGGAGTACAACAGTTGAACTAAGCTCATGAGGCATGTGTTATATTCTTCAAGAATCAATGGCTATATATAAATAATTTAAAAGTCCAAATATGGATGTAGCAACTACAGATTTCACCTTTAACACCACACATCAGTTCAACAACTGCAGAGTTTGTGCCTCTGTTCTTAAGACAGTACTTACTAGTGTTAATCAGGGCCCGGTTTCTCAAAACCATCTTACTGCTAAGTTCATCATTAGAACCATTGGATGCCTTAAGATGCCTTTGGGAAACCGGAACCAGATATCCAGTTTCCTCCTCTTCTTCCTCCTCCTTTTTCGATGTGACAGTCATCTCCTCCTCCTCCTCTTTCACTCCAAAAACGGGAGCCTCCTCCTCTTTCACTCTGAACGCGTCTTCCTCTTCTTTCACTGTAACATCCTCCTCCTCTTTCACTCTGAACGCGTCTTCCTCTTCTTTCACTGCAACATCTTTCTCTTCTTCTTTCACGGTAACAGCCTCACCCTCTACTTGTTTTTGTATTGTAACATCCTCCTCTTTCACTCTGAACGCGTCTTCCTCTTCTTTTACTGTAACATCCTCCTCCTCTTTCACTCTGAACGCGTCTTCCTCTTCTTTCACTGTAACATCCTCCTCTTCTTTCACTCTGAACGCGTCTTCCTCTTCTTTTACTGTAACATCCTCCTCCTCTTTCACTCTGAACGCGTCTTCCTCTTCTTTCACTGTAACATCCTCCTCTTCTTTCACTCTGAACGCGTCTTCCTCTTCTTTCACGGTAACGTCTTTCTCTTCTTCTTTCACGGTAACAGCTTCACCCTCTACCTGTTTTTGTATTGTAACATCCTCCTCTTCCTCCTCCTCTTTCACTAGAGCTTCTTTCTCCGTCCAGCAGACCTCCTCTTCTTTAGCAGGAGGAGAGTAGCTTAGTGAGCTCATGGTCGGGGATGTTAGCTAGCTAGGCTAGTGCTAACTTAACCAGCCAGCTAGCTGACCAATAACAACAACACCGTAAATATGAAATTAAATGGGATAACTAACTAGACGACAGAAGTGGGTTGAAAACACAGTGGCTAATATACACGAAAGCGTCTAAAGAGCTTTATTGGTTCGGCTATTTTGTCTAGCAAGCTACCGAGGTGTCTGACTAACTGTTGCTGCTGTTGAAAGAAGCGTCCCGTCCACTAGATTATACGTCACACTAGCAGCATAGCCTTAAAGTGCCACATCGCCATCTGCTGACTGGAGTGGGTAAAATATCACAGTAAAATATTATGATGACTATAACATTTGTTGTCACCTTCAATTCTTGCACATTTCCTCATAAAAAGTATGTATTTTCCGAACTCCTAAACTTGGAACCAATCAGAGGTCCCGTACATACCCCTGGTGATGGAGGCAGCCAATGGCCTGCTTCTATCTACGATGTAACTACAGCCTCTTGTGAAAACTGCTGTTTGATGAAGAGAAACAGATATATCTAGCTCCCGAAGACTGAAATAAGATAAATATGTTTTCGAGTGTACTTGAAATATCCAGCATGCAATACGAATTGTCTTGATAGAATGAAGAGGTAACTCCATGGACCATTTATCAAATGTATTGAAAGCTAGCCAATGTTACAGTTTGAATAGCCTAGCCAGCTACTGTAAATGTCAATGTGTGTTTCATTATCTAGTGCTCTCTCTGTCAAGTGAATTGAATTTGAATCATGTTTTGTCATGATAATATTTCTCATTTCAAGTAACTAGCTGCAGGCTTAAAGAAACATTCCAATCATATACTTTGCACAGAAACCCAAATAAAAGCATGTATATAGAAAGAAGTGTGTGTGTCATGTCTGCTAGAATGGAGGTTTAGAAACGACAGCAGCATATTAACCAGTACATATGGCATAGCCTACACATATAGTATACCTTGCAGTACAATCTACTCTAAAAACAGTTGTACAATGTGCTGTGCAATAAGATACCCAGAGTTTGATTTCTAAACCAGATGAGTTCTCAAATAGCAGCTGACCAATACCATGGTGGGCATAATGTTGGATGCATTGGAATATAAGACATGGAGACTGATAAAGAGCCTGTAGGATTATAGAAAAAACTGTTGGGAAATGAATGTTTGAATTTCAAATACTAAATGTTCAGTGAATGTGAGTATATTTAGGTGGTTTTCATGATTCACTTTCCTACTAACCTTCTAAAAGTCGACGGTGCCAAAATATTGCCGATCCATTCATTATTCTACTAACTATGAACGAGACATGTTTTCCATAATGTACGTTTCATACATATACATTTGAACAAAGAACACCATCACAAAAACTGTTTCACCATTTATTTAACGATTAAAGAGCAGCCAGTTTCTGCTCTGCTTGCTTTTACAACTCAGAAAAATAACGCAACAAACTGACAGCAGCTGCCTCTGTTTAACTCTCCCGTGCAGTCCTAAATCCAGCCATCTGAAAACTCCAAACAGCTCTCAGGCGCCCGCATGGTACTAAAGCACACCGTTGGCGCAATTTCAGTATGTGGGAGGAACACCCCCCTGTCTCCAGTGAAAGTTGCGCCCCTTCAAAATAGCACTTTTAGGTGCTGCTCAAATAAATCATGCCTTTCCGAGAGCACCGTTTATTTTTCAACTGGAAGCAATGAATCCATGACAACACAATCATAAACAACAGAGTAGGTTGATAAGTCCTTAGTTTATGAGTTATGCTCAGGTAAAACTATTTGGCTAATCTATACTTCCATAATTCCAAATCCTATTCTTGAAGACTGGAAATCTGACAGACAGTTTTTTCTGTAGGCCTAAAGATATAACCTAATCGTATTATTATCTGTAGTAGAAAGCAATGGGTTAGAAGAAGCCTACATAACAAACTCATAAAGTTAAATGCAACATCTAATATGGCCAGCTATGTAAACTCTAACATTGATTTATCCTGCAATAGATGTTCAATTGGTAATATTAAATGTGTCTTCTTCTAATGCCTCTTAAGCAGGTTGACGTTTATTGTGATGAGTTGGGGCGGCACACATTTGGCCCAGCGTCGTCCAGGGTAGGGGAGGGAATGGCCGGCAGGGATGTAGCTCAGTTGGTAGTGCATGGCATTTGCAACGCCAGGGTTGTGGGTTCGATTCCAGTATAAAAAAATATTTAAATGTATGCACTCACTAACTGTAAGTCGCTTTGGATAAGAGCGTCTGCTAAATGACTAAAATGTAAATGTAAATGAGTCTTGTCCTGGAAGAAGAACTGAGGGATTTCCGCTACATGGGCCTGCAGCAGTCAAAACATTGCTATATTGTAAAAAAATAATGAAAAAAAAAATTCAAGGTTGGGGTTAGGCATTATGGTTAGCATAGCATAGCATTATGGTTAGCATAGCATAATGGTTAGCATAGCATTATGGTTAGCATAGCATTATGGTTAGCATAGCATTATGGTTAGCAGTGTGGTTAAGGTTGGGGTTTAGCATTATGGTTAGCATAGCATAGCATTATGGTTAGCATAGCATAGCATTATGGTTAGCATAGCATAGCATTATGGTTAGCAGTGTGGTTAAGGTTGGGGTTTAGCATTATTGTTAGCATAGCATAGCATTATGGTTAGCAGTGTGGTTAAAGTTAGGTTTAAAATCAGATTTTATGAGCACTAACCTATGCTCTTAAGGGGAAAGTAATCTAAAAGCAACTGAAAGTAATGAGATTACGTTACTGAGTTTGGGGAATCCACCAGTTACGTTACTGATGACACTTTTGGACAGGTAACTAGTAACTGTAAAGACTCCATTTAGAAAGTAACCTACCCAACCCTGGATCCAGTATATAGGTCTCTCCATGGGTGGGAGATGGATATTTAAGCTGATCAACACTCTCTTTATATGACTGACTGGTTGACTGATTGGTCCATTCATCCTTCCATCCCTCCTCAGCCAGAGAGGTGAGAGGTCACACATGGTTTAGATGGTAAATATTTATGTCCCCTTAGCAGTTCATCACGTGAGCAAAAGGGAACATGTTCCATCATCTATGTTAACTTACATTAGTGCAAATTGTCCATTGATATTTGTGTGATTTCTCTCCCCTTTTGGCTGTATGAAAGTTAATATCCCCTCAGGCACACACATTTGTTATTTGTTAGTATGAAGGTCATTTGTGTAGAATGTACTTTTCCCCACTCATTCACCCCAACTCTTTACATTGCTTATGCATATTCGGTGGCCTGACTGATTGGACAAAACCGAGAGTAGATTGGACGTCAACGGCAGAGGCATGGAATAATTGCAAATGTATCTTTTGTCAGGCTGAATGTTTGAAACATGAGTAGGTGATTTGAGTCATGCTTATTTAGTTGTGGAATAAAGACAATTAGCACTTGAATGTTGTCAAGAAATACTGGAGTGATGTAAGATCGTTAATAAAATTGTTCATAGACCAATTTTTTATACTGCGTCCACGTGTAAGCTGCAAGTACGTTGAAAGTAAGTTGTTTTCAAGTTGTCTCTTCAACTTTCAACCAAAACTGAACTTAGATTGGACGTCGGGGATAGTCTTTGCTAGGTCACACAGTTTTAACGTGTGCGAATCAATAACCAATATCCAGAAACAGTTTGGGATATATTGAAAACATAAAATGTACTTTTTATGTATTAAATGTCAGGAATTGTGAAAAACTGAGTTTAAATGGATTTGGCTAAGGTGTATGTAAACTTCAGACTTCAACTGTATATTGAAAACCTAAACATTAAATGTACTATCAACACAAACATGTGCCACAATAGTAATCATAGTACTTGTATTTATTTAAACAACCACCTTATTAACTGCACAAGCACCAAAAACACTGTTGTTTTGACAAGTGGCAATAAATCACTGATATCCATTAGGGGGAAAATCAGCTGCTGTTGAAACTAACACAACTAAAAACCACATGGAAATGGGAGATATCTTTTACCTCACTGGTTAGAGGACAACCTGGTGTAACACAACTCTTTTTGTTAATCATTTTTTATTAATCACATGAACTCTTTCAATTCAGAGACTGGATTTTTCCACCTGATGAGGATAATATCCATATCACGCTGAAATCAATAGAACAGGTGGAAAACGTTTAGGGTTCTACATTGTGACATTATTAATTATCTACACCCTACCTAATAACATGTTCCATCATCTATGTTAATTTTTGTTCAGTGCAGAACGTTACTTTCCCCAATCATTCACCCCATCTTTTAACATTGCTTATGCAGATTTGGTGGCCTGACTGCGCCCAGACTGTCAAACTCCGAACACAACGCCCATCCTGGCAGATCTAAACCTAATTCGAGCACATTGTGACTCTTGTGCATCCAGACCTAATGCAGCTTGATCGGATGACAGAAGTCACATTTAAGTGCCAGGTGTAACTGAGGCCGTAGATGCTCCATATCCTATTACTTTGAGGGTTTTATATAATATGACTAAATGTGTTTATTTCTGTGTTGGAGGGGCAGTCAAGAAATGGAACGGCAAGGCCACAGAACATGACATATGCAGAGCTGTGGGAGACCACCTCAAGCATGCCCCTGGTAGAGCCGGGGGTGGTGTTAACCAAGGCCACCACGCCTTCAGCAGGCTTGAAAAGTGGGATTGATCTGTTTGATCCATTTGTTTGTTTCAGTTTTCAGTAGTTTAATCCTTTGATGTTGTTGATTTCAACATTTTAAATAAAAAAAAGTAAAAAATGCACTGGATTGGTTGAAGTCGGTAATTGGGTTAATTTGTTTTGCAATATGTTAAAGTACAATCAAGCTTTATTTATACAGCACATTTCAGACATGGATGCAACACAATGTGCTTCACAGGAAAAAACTAATAAAAACTATGAAAATAAACACTGAAATATTTACTAGACAACAAACATAAGAGAATAAAAAAAACTAAAGAATATCAACGAAAGCTAAAAGACTAAAGAGCATCTAAGGAAATAACATTGGTTAAAACAGTAAGAATATGATGTAATATCCAGCCCAAAATATAAGCTGGTTTTACTACACTGTTTATAAACAATATAATTGTGCAAAAAATAAATCTGTTAATCACATAAATTATTATGATTACTAAATGTTACATAAAATGCAAATATGATGAAATATCAAAACCAAATGTACACCCCTTTGTTAATATGTATTGGCAATAATTAACTTAATGGTGAGGCATGGGATAATTAAACATGCATATTTTGTCAGGCTGGATGTTTGAAATATGAGTAGGTGATTTGAGTCATGCTTCTTCAGTAGTGGAATAAAGACAATTAGCACTTAAATGTTGTAAAGAAATATTGGAGTGATGTAAGATTGTTAATAAAACTGATCATAGACCAATCTATGTGCATAGACTGCAAGTAGGTTGAATTTAAGATGTTTTCAACTTTCACTTTCAACCATAACCAAACATAGATTGGACTTAGGGCATAGTCTTCTTTTCAACATCTTTTCAATGACATTTTGCTAGGTGGGAAATCCCAATGTCAAAACACAGTTTCAACATGTCCAAATCAATAAGCAATATGCAGAAACAGTTTGTGATATATTGAAAACATAAACATAAAATGTATTATCGACACAAACATGTTCCACAATAGTAATCATAATACTTGAATTTATTTAAACTTATAAACTGCACAAGCACCAATAAATCACTGATATTGATAAGGGAGAAATCATGTTGCACGTCCTGTTAAAACTAACAGCTCAAACGGAATCTGGATATAATGTGTACATCACTGGTTATAGGACAATTTGTAGAAAACAGCAAGCTACATTTTGAAGTGTTGCATTTTGATTCAAGTGGGTCGCCAACGAGGTAAGTGTAACGCAACACTTTATTTTGTCAGTCACTTTTTGTTAATCACATAAATAGTACTTTGTGAAATCAATTGAACAGGGCAAACGTTTAGGGTTTTTCATTATGACATTATTAATTAAAATACTCCTACTACAATGTAAAAAACATTCCACATTGTGACATTATTATTATTTCATTCATCACATTGATCACAGCTATGAGATTTCTCTCCTGTGTGTTTTCTCTGGTGCAAAGTCAGCTTTCTATATTCAGTAAAACTCTTCCCACATTGAACAACTCCTTCATGTATGAATTGTCTGATGTTTAACCAGAGATCTTTTATCAGAGTATCTCTTGTCACATTGATCACAGCTATGAGGTTTCTCTCCTGTGTGTGTTCTCTGGTGTGATTTTAAACTTCCTGCTGAAGCAAAACTATTTCCACAGTCAGAGCAGTCGTAAGGTTTCTCTCCTGTGTGCATTCTCTGGTGGCTAGTCAGCCGGCTAGATGAAGTAAACTCTTCCTACATTGATCACAGCTATAAGGGTTCTCTCCTGTGTGTGTTATCTGGTGTGATTTTAAACGTGTTGACGAAACAAAGCTCTTCCCACAGTCGGAGCAGTGGTAAGGTTTCTCTCCTGTGTGTATTCTCTGGTGTATAGTCAGGCTGCTTAAGTGACTAAAACTCTTCCCACATTGATCACAGCTATAAGGTTTCTCTCCTGTGTGTGTTCTCCGGTGTGATTTTAAATGTTCTGACAAAACAAAACTCTTCCCACAGTCAGAGCAGCAGTGAGATGTATATCCTGTGTGAATTCTCTGGTGTACTTTTAATGAATATGATCTTGAGTAACTCTTTCCACAGTCAGAGCAGCGGTAAGATTTCTTCCCTGTGGGTTTCCGCTGGTGTTTCTTGAGGTGTTCTGATGTGGAGAGACTCTTCTCTGCCTCGTCAGCTTCATGATGTTGTTGAGGTTCCCCAGAGGATCCACAATAGTGACGTCTCTCTCCTGTGTGAACAACAAAGTCAGACAGATGGTTAAAGGCTCACAACAGCAGAAATCCTATGTTTATTTTAGCTAAAAGGTGATGTCCATTATGTTGTACAACAATTGACGTCTGTAATGAATGTTTAAATGCTTTTACAAACTTATTTGACAGTTGTCTTCATAAGACTGTCAAGAGAGCAACAATTGATGATTCTAGAAAATAGTGCTTAAATAACAAAGAAAACGTTTCAACAATAAAATACTTTATTAACTTCAAGTACTAAAGGTAGTAGATTACAATTAGGGAAAACCTAAAACCCAAAGACAAAACCAATATCTAGACCTAGGGCCTATATCATCAGATCCTCTGAGGAACTTTGGTTGAACAAATTAACCCCTTTGGGGCTGGACATTTAATGTCCATGGCCTTTTTCATTTCAAAAGTCCTGATCTTCTCAAAAATATATGTTTGCCGGGTTGCTTTCACCTCTCTGGGAGGAAGGACGTCAACATTGCACAGCAGCTGAAACCTGGTTCCATCTGAGTGGCTCCAGATAAATAAAGCTGTAAAGAAGGAAAGCTGACTAAAATAGACAACCCAAAAAAAGGCATTTTGATTAATTTTTTTACGTTAAAAAAAAAGTTCAAATGCCTCTCCTGTGAAGTAGTGAGGTGTGACACATACACCCAGCCTTCTGTAATGGATCACATATGTGACCGACCGGCTCAATTCGGTCTTATGTAGCAAAATTTGACATTTAGTTTTTAACATTGGATAAAAGTAGAGACTGAGCTAGAAAATTGTATATCATACACTACAGTTGAGAAACAATGGGAAAGTAATTCTGCTGTGAAAGTTGATAAACTTGTAACCCCACTTTTGAGAAAATAGCCCTTGAATATTTTGGTACACCTACTGGAGAGCTCTTCTTTGTCTACACCCATTCAGCATCGTTCACAGCCTCTTAAGCCTTAGCCCCACCCATCTCTTTAAGGATTCACATTTGAGGCCATGTGCTAAACAGAGTGAGTAAGGTAGTGGCAGGGTAGACCATTTGAGGCCATGTGCTAAACAGAGTGAGTACGGTAGTGGCAGGGTAGACCATGTGAGGCCATGTGCTAAACAGAGTGAGTACGGTGGTGGCAGGGTAGACCATGTGAGGCCATGTGCTAAACAGAGTGAGTACGGTAGTGGCAGGGTAGACCATGTGAGGCCATGTGCTAAACAGAGTGAGTACGGTGGTGGCAGGGTAGACCATGTGAGGCCATGTGCTAAACAGAGTGAGTACGGTGGTGGCAGGGTAGACCATGTGAGGCCATGTGCTAAACAGAGTGAGTACGGTAGTGGCAGGGGTAGACCATTTGAGGCCATGTGCTAAACAGAGTGAGTACGGTAGTGGCAGGGTAGACCATGTGAGGCCATGTGCTAAACAGAGTGAGTACGGTAGTGGCAGGGTAGACCATGTGAGGCCATGTGCTAAACAGAGTGAGTACGGTAGTGGCAGGGTAGACCATTTGAGGCCATGTGCTAAACAGAGTGAGTACGGTAGTGGCAGGGTAGACCATGTGAGGCCATGTGCTAAACAGAGTGAGTACGGTGGTGGCAGGGTAGACCATGTGAGGCCATGTGCTAAACAGAGTGAGTACGGTAGTGGCAGGGTAGACCATGTGAGGCCATGTGCTAAACAGAGTGAGTACGGTAGTGGCAGGGTAGACCATTTGAGGCCATGTGCTAAACAGAGTGAGTACGGTAGTGGCAGGGTAGACCATGTGAGGCCATGTGCTAAACAGAGTGAGTACGGTGGTGGCAGGGTAGACCATGTGAGGCCATGTGCTAAACAGAGTGAGTACGGTAGTGGCAGGGTAGACCATGTGAGGCCATGTGCTAAACAGAGTGAGTACGGTAGTGGCAGGGTAGACCATGTGAGGCCATGTGCTAAACAGAGTGAGTACGGTAGTGGCAGGGTAGACCATGTGAGGCCATATGCTAAACAGAGTGAGTACGGTAGTGGCAGGGTAGACCATGTAAGGCCATGTGCTAAACAGAGTGAGTACGGTAGTGGCAGGGTAGACCATTTGAGGCCATGTGCTAAACAGAGTGAGTACGGTAGTGGCAGGGTAGACCATGTGAGGCCATGTGCTAAACAGAGTGAGTACGGTAGTGGCAGGGTAGACCATGTGAGGCCATGTGCTAAACAGAGTGAGTACGGTAGTGGCAGGGTAGACCATGTGAGGCCATGTGCTAAACAGAGTGAGTACGGTAGTGGCAGGGTAGACCATGTGAGGCCATGTGCTAAACAGAGTGAGTACGGTAGTGGCAGGGTAGACCATTTGAGGCCATGTGCTAAACAGAGTGAGTACGGTAGTGGCAGGGTAGACCATGTGAGGCCATGTGCTAAACAGAGTGAGTACGGTAGTGGCAGGGTAGACCATGTGAGGCCATGTGCTAAACAGAGTGAGTACGGTAGTGGCAGGGTAGACCATTTGAGGCCATGTGCTAAACAGAGTGAGTACGGTAGTGGCAGGGTAGACCATGTGAGGCCATGTGCTAAACAGAGTGAGTACGGTAGTGGCAGGGTAGACCATGTGAGGCCATGTGCTAAACAGAGTGAGTACGGTAGTGGCAGGGTAGACCATGTGAGGCCATGTGCTAAACAGAGTGAGTACGGTAGTGTACTAAACAACCAAAGAATTTAAGACCAAAGGATGGTTTATACCATATAGCTGACAACGTCTTTAACTAATTTGTATTAATTATTACATGAAAATAAACTCACAACAAGATCATGTTTTACAAGTTAATGGTGAGCTAATTACTGAAAATAGCTTACGGTTGTGAGTGTGACTAAATAAAATGGACTAACGTTATATCCTAATTTGACTTTGGTGCAGGTCATGTTCTTCACATTACCGTCTCTGGTAAACACACACTATATCAAATAAAATCAAAGTGTATTTGTCACATGCACAGGATACAGAAGGTGTAAACGGTACAGTGAAATTGTTACTTGCATAGTGGAGTCTTTTTGTTTAGACATGTAGCTAGCTAGCTAAACAATTAACCATAATCCCAACTCATTACATTACTACCCTGCATGAATCTGCAGGTAGCTAAAAGCTAACCAACTAGGTTCAATGTTAGCTAGCTAGCTAACATTAGGCTATAACTAGTAATGCAAATGGCTCTGAGATACGAATAATATTACATTTACATTTTAGTCATTTAGCAGACGCTCTTATCCAGAGCGACTTACAGTTAGTGAGTGCATACATTTTTCATACTGGCCCCCCGTGGGAAACGAACCCACATCCCTGGCGTTGCAAGCGCCATGCTCTACCAACTGAGCTACAGTTATAACCCAACCCTGATCGGTACTTCTCCACAACTTTGTCCCTGACCTGTACTACACAGGTCATACATGTAATGTTAGCTAGCGAGCCAGCCAGCTAACATTAGCTAGCTATCTAACAGTACACTTTAACTTGAATGGAAGTATATAGTAGTTTATATAGTAGTTATATGCCTAGTAGTTTGGTGCCTAAAAAGGGGTTCAATATCCCTCTGTGTGTATATATATATATATACAGTGGGGAGAACAAGTATTTGATACACTGCCGATTTTGCAGGTTTTCCTACTTACAAAGCATGTAGAGGTCTGTACTTTTTATCATAGGTACACTTCAACTGTGAGAGACAGAATCTAAAACAAAAATCCAGAAAATCACATTGTATGATTTTAAAGTAATTCATTTGCATTTTATTGCATAACATAAGTATTTGATCACCTACCAACCAGTAAGAATTCCGGCTCTCACAGACCTGTTAGTTTTTCTTTATGAAGCCCTCCTGTTCTCCACTCATTACCCTGTGTGATAATTTTGAATTAGCCCTGAGCTGGACTCAAACCTGGGTCCAGAGACTGTCAAGCCAACACCTTCTAACTGTTATACCAAGATGTCTGAACTTGTTGATGAGGTCGCTAGGTTTTGGGTTAAGGTTGCTTCAATAGCTTTCTCTATGAATTTGAGAGTGGTTACATTTCTCCAGCCCCCCATCCCTCAGCTGTTTACCAAACCAAGTCTCTGTGCAGCCATTTTGTTGCTGTTTAAATCCTAAATTGTCCCTTTAAAAAATCCACACATCAATCAAACAATCTGCAGTTCAAACAATAACAAAGCTGTCATTCCGCCACTGTTTTGGTAATAAGATGATAGATGGGGCTGGAGAAATGTAACTACTGTCACATTCATAGACAGACCTATGGATGCAAGGACTGACCATCCTTGATATCAACATTATAGTTTTAACCATGTTGAGGCTATACAGTGTTGATTTACATTTACACTGTTTCTAAACATTGGAGTAAAAAAAGCTTATTTTGGGATCTGATGGGGTACGATAGTTGAACTAAGCTCATGAGGCATGTGTTATATTCTTCAAGAATCAATGGCTATCTATAAATAATTTAAAAGTCGAAATATGGATGTAGCAACTGCAGATTTCACCTTTAACGCCACACATCAGTTCAACAACTGCAGAGTTTGTGCTTCTGTTTTTAAGACAGTACTTACTAGTGTTAATCAGTGCCCGGTTTCTCAAAACCATCTTACTGCTAAGTTCATCATTAGAACCATTGGATGCCTTAAGATGCCTTTGGGAAACCGGAACCAGATATAAAGTTTCCTCCTCTTCTTCCTCCTCCTTTTTCGATGTGACAGTCATCTCCTCCTCTTTCACTCCAAAAACGGGAGCCTCCTCTTCTTTCACAGTAACATCCCCCTCCTCTTTCACTCTGAACGCGTCTTCCTCTTCTTTCACTGTAACATCCTCCTCCTCTTTCACTCTGAACGCGTCTTCCTCTTCTTTCACTGTAACATCCTCCCTCCCCTTTCACTCTGAACGCAACTTCCTCTTCTTTCACTGTAACGTCTTTCTCTTCTTCTTTCACGGTAACAGCTTCACCCTCTACTTGTTTTTGTATTGTAACATCATCCTCTTCTTCCTCCTCTTTCACTAGAGCTTCTTTCTCCGTCCAGCAGACCTCCTCTTCTTTAGCAGGAGGAGAGTAGCTTAGTGAGCTCATGGTCGGGGATGTTAGCTAGCTAGGCTAGTGCTAACTTAACCAGCCAGCTAGCTGACCAATAACAACAACACCGTAAATATGAAATTAAATGGGATAACTAACTAGACGACAGAAGTGGGTTTAAAACACAGTGGCTAATATACACGAAAGCGTCTAAAGAGCTTTATTGGTTCGGCTATTTTGGCTAGCAAGCTACCGAGGTGTCTGACTAACTGTTGCTGCTGTTGAAAGAAGCGTCCCGTCCCGGGCACATTGCCTGGAATTGCCCTGCTCGAGAGGAATCGAATGCCATCAGCTAGCAACGGAGGCCGCAAACTATGTCACCTCCTGTTGGGCGCACCATGAATCAACTGCACCCATGGTCCCGGTGAAGGTTGACAGACACGACACGGAAGCGCTATTAGACTCTAGAAGCATGGTTATGCTCGTAACCACGAGCCTGCTGAACCAGGAGACCGAACGAAAAGAAAAAAAAGATACGAGCCGGCCGAAGAAGAGAGCGGGTACGACCCCTCGCCTGTACGGCCAGGACGCCACCGGTTAACCAACCTGACTCTACGGGTCCGGAGTCGGAGGGGGAGCAGGAACCCAAACCTCCTGGGGAACCACTGGAGGTGGAGCCCAGCCTCCCCCTTCTCGATTTCGAGGGGCCAGTCGAGACCCCCGTTGGAGGCCAACTGAGGGGATAATTCGGGACGGTCCAGTGGGAGGATCCGAATTTGAAAGCTGCCGCAGCCCAAGCGATAGCGGTGGACGGACAGCTACTTCCGGGGGTGAGTGACTGGCGATATTTCCAAATTAAGAATAACCTTTTGTATCAGGTTTGCGCCAACAGGGGGAACTTTGAGAGGTATTGTTGCTGACCCGACGGTACTTAGGAACCGTTCTTCAGCTTGCCCACACCCACCTGTTTGGGGCGCACCCGGGTGGGCATTCCGAACGAGATCCTGACAGACCAAGGTACAGAGTTTATGTCCCGCCTCATGAAAGAGTTGTGTGCCCTCATGCAGATCAAGCAGATCCGGACCTCCGTTTTTCACCCGCAGACGGATGGGCTCGTCGAGCGCTTTAACAAAAACGCTCAAACAGATGCTGCGGAAGGTCATCGAGCAGGACGGGAGGAACTGGGACCAGCTGCTACCCCACCTAATGTTCTCAATCCGAGAAGTACCCCCAATCCTCCACTGGGTTTTCCCCGTTTGAACGGCGTTCTCGACACCAGACGGTCTGTACCAGTACCGGGTGCTCCCGTTCGGTCTCCATGGAGCCCCGCCCACATTCCAGCGACTGATGAACAGAGTGCTTCGACCCCACCAGCAGTAAGCAGCGGCCTATCTGGACGATATCACCCACAGCCGAGGTTGGGAGGAGCGCCTGACGGCCTATCTGGACGATATCACCCACAGCCGAGGTTGGGAGGAGCGCCTGACGGCCTATCTGGACGATATCACCCACAGCCGAGGTTGGGAGGAGCGCCTGACGGCCTATCTGGACAATATCACCCACAGCCGAGGTTGGGAGGAGCGCCTGACGGCCTATCTGGACGATATCACCCACAGCCGAGGTTGGGAGGAGCGCCTGACGGCCTATCTGGACGATATCACCCACAGCCGAGGTTGGGAGGAAGGCGCCTGACGCGCTCCAGGCGGTGCTGGACGCGCTCAGACAAGCGGGTTGACCGCAAAACCCCAAGAAATGCAAGGTAGCGTTCGAGGAGGTGGAGTACCTGGGGGTATATGATTGGACGGGGAAACGTCAAGCCCCAGGAGAGGAAGGTTCACGCAGTACGAGACTGGCCCGTTCCAATGCACCAAGACACAGGTCAAGTCCTTCCTGGGACTGTCAGGATACTATAGCCGGTTTATCCCTAACTTTGCGGCTTCCCCCCCTCACCGATCTGACCAAGGCCCGCCTCCCGAAAACAGTGAAATGGACGGAACGAGACAGAAGCGGCGTTCAGCCGTCTGAAGGAAGCGCTGTGCTCCCATCCGATTCTCGTAACACCCATATTTCCAGATACACGATGGTGGTCCAGACGGATGCCTGTGATACGGGACTAGGGGACGTTCTGTCCCAGATACACGATGAGGAGAGCACCCCATCATGTACATCAGCCGAAAGCTGATACCAAGAGAGAAAAAAAAATACTCAATTGTTGAGAAAGAGTGTCTGGCGGTGAAGTGGGCGCTAGACACTCTCAAGTATTACCTGTTAGGTACCCACCTGGTCTGGATGGCCAGGGAAAAGATACAAACGATCGGGTCACCAGGTGGTTCTTGTCCCTTCAACGGTTCTCTTTTCTGTTGTCACAGGTCAGGGGGCGAAGCATGGAAACGCGGATGCCCTATCGAGAAGGGGAGACAGACGTTGCACTGATGACCGTCCCCTCCCGACAGAGCTGGGGGCATACAGCAGGTCAGCCACCAGGGGAAGACTTGTCGAGGCCTGGTAACAGATGGAGTATACGTCACGAGGCGGTGGCTCCATCTGCTGGACTCTGAAATCTAAGGTTTAGGCATTAGGGTTAGCAGTGTGGTTACGGGTAGGGTGGGTTAGCAGTGTGGTTAAGGTTAGGGTTATTTAAGGTAAGAGTTAGGCATTAGGGTTAGCAGTGTGGTTAAGGTTAGGGTTATTTAAGGTAAGAGTTAGATATTAGGGTTAGCAGTGTGGTTAAGGTTAGCATTATTTAAGGTAAGAGTTAGCAGTGTTGTTAAGGTTAGGGTTATTTAAGGTAAGAGTTAGTCATTAGGGATAGCAGTGTGGTTAAGGTTAGGGTTATTTAAGGGTAAGAGTTAGATATTAGGGTTAGCAGTGTGGTTAAGGTTAGCATTATTTAAGGTAAGGTTTAGGCATTAGGGTTAGCAGTATGGTTACGGTTAGGTTTAAATCAGATTTTATGACTGTGGTACTAACCTGTGCCTCTTGAAATCTAAAAGTAATCAGATTTACGTTACTGAGTTTGGGTAATCCAAAAGGTACGTTACTGATTACAATTCTGGACAGGTAACTGTAAACATATTACATTTAGAAAGTAACCTATCCAACCCTGGATACATAATATACAGGTAATTTGGAAAGTATTCAGACCCCTTGACTTTTTCCACTTTGTTACGTAACAGCCTTATGCTAAATTTGACAAAGCAAAATACGTTTAATTATTTTAGCAAATGTATTAAAAATTAAAACTGAAATATCACAGTTGCATAAGTATTCAGACCCTTTATTCAGTATTTTGTTGAAGCACCTTTAGCAGCGATTACAGCCTCAAGTCTTCTTGGGTATGACGCTACAAGCTTGGCACATCGGTATTTGGGGAGATTCCCCCATTCTTCTCTGCAAATCCTCTCAAGCTCTGTCAGGTTGGATGGGGAGCATCGCTGCACAGCTATTTTCAGGTCTCTCCAGAGATATTCCATCGGTTCAAGTCCAGGCTCTGGCTGGGTAACTCAAGGACATTCAGACACTTGTCCCGAAGCCACTCCTGCGTTATCTTGGCTGTGTGCTTAGGGTCATTGTCCTATTGGCAGGTTAACATCAAGGATCTCTCTGTACTTTGGTCCGTTCATCTTTCCCTCGATCCTGACTAGTCTCCCAGTCCCGGCCGCTGAAAAACATCCCTACAACATGATGCTTCCACCACCACCATGCTTCACTGTAGGGATTCAGGCCTAAGAGTTCAATCTTGGTTTCATCAGACCAGAGAATCTTGTTTCTCATGGTCTGAGAGTCCTCTAAGTGCCTTTTGGCAAACTCAAGCCGGGCTGTCATGTGCCTTTTACTGATAATGGCTTCCGTCTGGCCACTTTACCATAAAGGCCTGATTGGTGGAGTGCTGCAGAGATGGTTGTCCTTCTGGAAAGTTCTCCCATCTCCACAGAGGAACTCTAGAGCTCTTTCAGAGTGACCATTGGGTTCTTGTTCACCTCCCTAACCATGGCCCTTCTCCCCCGATTGCTCAGTTTGGCCGGGCGTCCACCTCTAGGACGAGTCCTGGTGGTTCCAAACTTCTTCCATTTAAGAATGATGGAGGTCACGTTGTTCTTGGGGACCTTCAATGCTACAGAAATGTTTTGGTACCATTCCCCAGATCTGTGCCTCGACACAATCCTGTTTCGGAGCTCTACTGACAATCCTTCGACCTCATGGCTTGGTTTTTGCTCTGACATGCACTGTCAACTGTGGGACCTTACATAGACAGGTGTGTGCCTTTCCAAATCATGGCAAAACAATTTAATTGACCACAGGTGGACTCCAATCAAGTTGTAGAAACAACTCAAGGATGATCAATGGAAACAGGATGCACCTGAGCTCAATTTCGAGTCTAATAGCAAAGGGTCAGAATACGTATATAAATAAGGTGTTTCTGTTTTTTAAATAGAGTTCAGCAGGCTTGAAAAGTTGATCGGTGTGATCCATTTGTTCATTTCAGTTTTTAGTAGTTGAATCCTTAGAAAAATGTTGAAATCAACAATACGTCATTTTCAACCAAAATGCACTGGAATGGTTGAAAAGTGATAAACTTACGTACCATGCACAATTTTGACATAGTGTTAGATATACTGAATTGATACTGTTTTCATACTAAGATGGACCAAGATATGTGTTGCTTTTACACATATTTGTTCATTGGAGTCTGTTGATTGGTCAGTCAATGGGTTCATTTGTTTTAAAAATATGTTCAAATCAAATCAAGCTTTATTTATATAGCACATTTCAGACATGGATGCAACACAGTGGATTCACAGGAAAAAACTAATAAAAACTATGAAAATAAAAACGGAAATATTTACTAGACAACAAACAGTGGATACAAAACTAAAGAATATCAATAAAAGCTGAAAGACTAAAGAGCATCTAAGGAAATAACATTGGTTAAAACAGTAAGAATATGATGTAATATCCAGCCCAAAATATAAGCTGGTTTTACTACACTGTTTATAAACAATATAATTGTACCAAAAAATTTTCAGTAGGTTGCATAAATAATTATGATTACTAAATGTTACATGAAATGTAAATATGATGAAATATCAAAACCGAATGTACACCCCCTTTAATGTCCAAATCAATAACCGAAAACAGTTTGTGATATAATGAAAACCTAAACCTAAAATCTACAGAAACATAATAGTAATCATATTACTTGTATTTATTTAAATATTTTTTTAAACAACCACCTTATAAAACCTCACAATCACCAAAAACCGCTGTTGTTTTGACCAGTGGCAATAAATCACTGATATCGATTAGGGGGGGAGATCAGGTTGTACCTGCTGTTGAAACTAACACAACTAAAAAAAACACATGGAAATGGGAGATATCTTTTACTTCACTGGTTAGAGGACAACCTGCAGAAGACAGTCAGCTACATTTTGGAGTGATGTATTTAAATTTAGGGTCCCCAAAACGAAGAGAAACGCAACACTTATTTGTCATCACACTTATTTGTCATCATATCGATATCATGTTGAAATCAATTGCAGGAGAGGAGTGAGATGAGGTTGCACATCCTGTTAAAACTAACAGCTCAAAAACCACACGGAATCTGGTAAAAATGTGTACATCACTGGTCAGAGGACAATTTGTAGAAAACAGCTAGCTACATTTAGAAGTGTTGCATTTTGATTCAAGTGGGTCGCCAACGTGGTAAGTGTAACACAACTCATTTCAGAGCCTGGATTTTCCCCCTGATGAGGCTAATATCCATATCACGCTGAAATCAATAGAACAGGGGGAAAACGTTTAAGGTTCTACATTGGGACATTATTCATTAAAATACTCCTACTACAATGTTAAAAACATTCTACACTGTGACATTATTTTATTGATATCATGAAACAACTCCTTCATGCATGTATTTTCTGATGTTCATTCAGAGATATGCTGGTAAAGTATCTCTTTCCACATTGATCACAGCTGTAAGATTTCTCTCCTGTGTGTGTTCTCTGGTGTGATATCAGGATGTTTGGCTAAGTAAAACTCTTCCTACATTGATTACAGCTATAAGGTTTCTCTCTTGTGTGTCCGCTGGTGAATAGTCAGATGGCTAGATGAAGTAAAACTTTTCCCACATTGATCACAGCTATAAGGTTTCTCTCCTGTGTGTGTTCTCTGGTGTATAGTCATTTACATTTTAGTCATTTAGCAGACGCTCTTATCCAGAGCGACTTACAGTTAGTGAATACATATTTTTTTATACTGGCCCCCCGTGGGAATCGAACCCACAACCCTGGCGTTGCAAACGCCATGCTCTATCAACTGAGCTACATCCCTGCCGGCCATTCCCTCCCCTACCCTGGACGACGCTGGGCCAATTGTGCGCCGCCCATGAGTCTCCTGGTCGCGGCCGGCTGCGACAGAGCCTGGATTCGAACCAGGATCTCTAGTGGCACAGTTAGCACTGCGATGCAATGCCTTAGACCACTGCGCCACTCAGACTGCTAGATGTAACAAATCTCTTCTCACCTTGATCACAGCTATAAGGTCTCTCTCCAGTGTGTGTTCTCTGATGAACCTTCAGGCAGCTTGAGTGAGTAAAACTCTTCCCACATTGGTTACAGCTATAAAGTTTCTATCCAGTGTGAATTCTCTTGTGTAATTGTAATGTATATAATTTTGAAAAACTCTTCCCACAGTCAGAGCAGCTATAAAGCTTCTCTCCAGTGTGAATTCTTTGGTGTGATTGTAATGTATATAATTTCGAAAAGGTCTTCCCACAGACAGCGCAACTATAAGATTTCTCCCCTGTGTGTGTTCTCTGGTGTGTTTTCAGGCTGCTTGGAACATTAAAACTCTTCCCACATTGATCACAGCTATAAGGTTTCTCTCCTGTATGGATTCTCTCATGTCTTTTGAGGTCTGCTGAAGAGGTGAATCTCTTCCCACAGTCAGAGCAGCAGTGAGCTGTATCGCCTGTGTGAATTCTCTGGTGTACTTTTAGTGAATCTGATCTTGAGTAACTCTTCCCACAGTCAGAGCAGTGGTGAGATTTATTCCCTGTGGGTTTCCGCTGGTGTTTCTTGAGGTGTTCTGATCTGGAGGGACTCTTCTCTGCCTCCTCAGCTTCATGATGTTGTTGAGGCTCCCCAGAGGATCCACGATAGTCACGTCTCTCTCCTGTGTGAACAACAAAGTCAGACAGATGGTTAAAGGTCCACAACAGCAGAAATCCACTTTTTATTTTTAGCTAAAAGGTGATGCCCGTGATGTTGTACAACAATTTACATCTGTAATGAATGTTTTAATGCTTTTACAAACTTATTTGACAATTGTCATAATAAGACAGTCAATGAACAACAACAGTCATATTTAATCTTATTATTTTTACTTTAGTAGTAAAGTTGATGATTCTAGGCTATAAATAAGTTATTAAAGTTGCAGAAACCCCTTTTGGTCACCAATATAGGCCCCTTTCTGTGTTTGCTAGAATTGCCTCATGAGGGCGATACACAAGCAATTTGGTTGCAGAAACTCCTCCCCTGCGAATACAGAAACCGCTAGTTATGGATGTAGTATATCTGAACTCCTCCATGCTAATAACCTCTAGTTATGGATGTAGTATATCTGAACTCCTCCATGCTAATAACCTCTAGTTATGGATGTAGTATATCTGAACTCCTCCATGCTAATAACCTCTAGTTATTGATGTAGTATATCTGTGTGGAGCAACAATGGTTAGCGAAGATTTCAGTTTTTCACAACGTATTCTGAATATTACAGCGCACTATCAGTGGAAGATCAGGAGTGCTACTCAAGGAAACTCACATTAAGCTCTGTGTCGCTATTCACTAATTCACCACCGTGGGGGAAAACTCAGGGGAGTTCTCAGAGGCTGCCAGCAAAAATAGCCTCCATTTACAGGTTGGCTTATGACTGCATTTCCCACTACTTTAGGATTATAATTGTAAGGCTCGTTTGAACGTCCTGTTTAATATAATGTTTGTGCCATCGTCTCAAATCAACTGCTTTATACTTTAAAAAACACTTCAACTTCAACCAGTAAAATGCTCTTTGGCTAGCTTTGCTAACAGCCTGTTAATGAGCGTTAGCATTCAAGCTAACAAGAGCTGCATCCAAAATAGATATTTTACAACTATCACAACTAAATATTATCTTAGTGACTGTTAAAGCAACAATCTAAACAACAATTTTAAGCCTATGAGAACCCCAAAAATAGTTTTTATTTAGAAGTAATAACCTGGTAAATCTAGGATGTTGAATGGTCCCAGATGATGAACAGCAGTTTATTTAGAAGTAATAACCTGGTAAATCTAGGATGTTGAATGGTCCCAGATGGTGAACAGCAGTTTATTTAGAAGTAATAACCTGGTAAATCCAGGATGTTGAATGGTCCCAGATGATGAACAGCAGTTTATTTAGAAGTAATAACCTGGCAAATCTAGGATGTTGAATGGTCCCAGATGGTGAACAGCAGTTTATTTAGAAGTAATAACCTGGTAAATCCAGGATGTTGAATGGTCCCAGATGATGAACAGCAGTTTATTTAGAAGTAATAACCTGGTAAATCTAGGATGTTGAATGGTCCCAGATGATGAACAGCAGTTTATTTAGAAGTAATAACCTGGTAAATCTAGGATGTTGAATGGTCCCAGATAATGAACAGCAGTTTATTTAGAAGTAATATCTTGGTAAATCTAGGATGTTGAATGGTCCCAGATGGTGAACAGCAGTTTATTTAGAAGTAATAACCTGGTAAATCTAGGATGTTGAATGGTCCCAGATGGTGAACAGCAGTTTATTTAGAAGTAATAACCTGGTAAATCTAGGATGTTGAATGGTCCCAGATGATGAACAGCAGTTTATTTAGAAGTAATAACCTGGTAAATCTAGGATGTTGAATGGTCCCAGATGATGAACAGCAGTTTAATAACATAGACCTACTGTAGGACCCATAACTTCACCCAACAACAACATAGACCCACTGTAGGACCCATAACTTCACCTAACAACAACATAGACCTACTGTAGGACCCATAACTTCACCTAACAACATAGACCTACTGTAGGACCCATAACTTCACCTAACAACATAGACCTACTGTAGGACCCATAAACTTCACCTAACAACATAGACCTACTGTAGGACCCATAACTTCACCTAACAACATAGACCTACTGTAGGACCCATAACTTCACCTCACAACAATAACATAGACCTACTGTAGGACCCATAACTTCACCTAACAACAACATACACCCACTGTAGGACCCATAACTTCACCTAACAACAACATAGACCTACTGTAGGACCCATAACTTCACCTAACAACATAGACCTACTGTAGGACACATAACTTCACCTAACAACAATAACATAGACCTACTGTAGGACCCATAACTTCACCTAACAACAACATAGACCCACTGTAGGACCCATAACTTCACCTAACAACAACATAGACCTACTGTAGGACCCATAACTTCACCTAACAACAAAGACCTACTGTAGGACACATAACTTCACCTAACAACAACATAGACCCACTGTAGGACCCATAACTTCACCTAACAACAAATAGACCTACTGTAGGACCCATAACTTCACCTCCCAAAAACAACATAGACCCACTGTAGGACCCATAACTTCACCTAACAACAACATAGACCTACTGTAGGACCCATAACTTCACCTAACAACATAGACCTACTGTAGGACCCATAACTTCACCTAACAACAACACAGACCTACTGTAGGACCCATAACTTCACCTAACAACATAGACCTACTGTAGGACCCATAACTTCACCTAACAACATAGACCTACTGTAGGACCCATAACTTCACCTAACAACATAGACCTACTGTAGGACCCATAACTTCACCTCACAACAATAACATAGACCTACTGTAGGACCCATAACTTCACCTCACAACAATAACATAGACCTACTGTAGGACCCATAACTTCACCTAACAACAACATGGACCTACTGTAGGACCCATAACTTCACCTAACAACATAGACCTACTGTAGGACCCATAACTTCACCTAACAACATAGACCTACTGTAGGACCCATAACTTCACCTCACAACAATAACATAGACCTACTGTAGGACCCATAACTTCACCTAACAACAACATAGACCCACTGTAGGACCCATAACTTCACCTCACAGCAATAACATAGACCTACTGTAGGACCCATAACTTCACCTAACAACAACATAGACCCACTGTAGGACCCATAACTTCACCTAACAACAACATAGACCTACTGTAGGACCCATAACTTCACCTAACAACATATACCTACTGTAGAACACATAACTTCACCTAACAACAACATAGACCCACTGTAGGACCCATAACTTCACCTAACAACAACATAGACCTACTGTAGGACCCATAACTTCACCTCACAAAAACAACATAGACCCACTGTAGGACCCATAACTTCACCTAACAACAACATAGACCCACTGTAGGACCCATAACTTCACCTAACAACAACATAGAACTACTGTAGGACCCATAACTTCACCTAACAACATAGACCTACTGTAGGACCCATAACTTCACTTAACAACATAGACCTACTGTAGGACCCATTACTTCACCTAACAACATAGACCTACTGTAGGACCCATAACTTCACCTAACAACAACACAGACCTACTGTAGGACCCATAACTTCACCTAACAACATAGACCTACTGTAGGACCCATAACTTCACCTCAACAACATAGACCTACTGTAGGACCCATAACGTCACCTAACAATATAGACCTACTGTAGGACCCATAACTTCACCTAACAACATAGACCTACTGTAGGACCCATAACTTCACCTAACAACATAGACCTACTGTAGGACCCATAACTTCACCTAACAACAACATAGACCTACTGTAGGACCCATAACTTCACCTAACAACATAGACCTACTGTAGGACCCATAACTTCACCTCACAACAATAACATAGACCTACTGTAGGACCCATAACTTCACCTAACAACAACATAGACCCACTGTAGGACCCATAACTTCACCTAACAACAACATAGACCTACTGTAGGACCCATAACTTCACCTAACAACATATACCTACTGTAGAACACATAACTTCACCTAACAACAACATAGACCCACTGTAGGACCCATAACTTCACCTAACAACAACATAGACCTACTGTAGGACCCATAACTTCACCTCACAAAAACAACATAGACCCACTGTAGGACCCATAACTTCACCTAACAACAACATAGACCTACTGTAGGACCCATAACTTCACCTAACAACAACATAGACCTACTGTAGGACCCATAACTTCACCTCACAAAAACAACATAGACCCACTGTAGGACCCATAATTTCACCTAACAACAACATAGAACTACTGTAGGACCCATAACTTCACCTAACAACATAGACCTACTGTAGGACCCATAACTTCACTTAACAACATAGACCTACTGTAGGACCCATTACTTCACCTAACAACATAGACCTACTGTAGGACCCATAACTTCACCTAACAACAACACAGACCTACTGTAGGACCCATAACTTCACCTAACAACATAGACCTACTGTAGGACCCATAACTTCACCTAACAACATAGACCTACTGTAGGACCCATAACGTCACCTAACAATATAGACCTACTGTAGGACCCATAACTTCACCTAACAACATAGACCTACTGTAGGACCCATAACTTCACCTAACAACATAGACCTACTGTAGGACCCATAACTTCACCTAACAACAACATAGACCTACTGTAGGACCCATAACTTCACCTCACAACAATAACATAGACCTACTGTAGGACCCATAACTTCACCTAACAACAACATAGACCCACTGTAGGACCCATAACTTCACCTAACAACAACATATACCTACTGTAGGACCCATAACTTCACCTAACAACATATACCTACTGTAGGACCCATAACTTCACCTCACAACTGTCACGGTTTCGGCCGAGGCTGCTCCTCCTCCTGGTTCGAGCAGGCATCGGCGTTCGCCGTCCCCGGAGTACTAGCTGCCACCGTTGGATGTTTCGTGTGTGATTGCTTTTGTCTGTCATGCACACCTGTGTCTGTTTGTGTCTTGATTACCTGTCCTATTTAGTTTCCTGTTTTGTTTGAGTAGATTGTGTGTTGTTGTTCGCCTGTCGTTGTGCTGCGTGTTTTGTTTCTTGTTTACTGTTTTAGTGTTTTACGCAGTGTGCGTAAATGCTCGCCTCTGTATATTTTCGAGGTAGTTTGTTTACTGTTTCCTTGTTGGATTTTTTTGAGTAAACTCTGTTGGACTGAGCCTCGGTGTCCTGCGCCTGACTTCCACACCACATACACCTCACCTCATGACAGAACAACACACCGAAATGGAGTCAGCAGGAGCAGTGGCGGCACCCAGGTCGTTGGAGGAGAGGATAAACCACCAAGACACCATGATCCAGCGACTTGGGTCCGCCATGAATGAGGTGTCCAACATGCTGTGCCGGTTGATGACTAGGGAGGAGCCCACGCCTTCGCACACCATCCCATCACCAACGGCCAGTCCTCCTCTCTCAGCACCGGAACCCAGTGGTATTCGGCTCGCCTCCCGAGGGCATATGACGGTTCTACAGCCGGGTGTCAGGGATTTCTGCTACAGGTGGAACTTTACCTGGCTACTATACACCCGGCGCCCTCGGGATACGAGAGCGTCTCCGCCCTCATCTCCTGTCTATCCGGCAAGGCGTTGGAATGGGCCAACGCCGTATGGAGGGGAATAGACGCCGCAACCATCACCTACGCGGAGTTCTCCCGCCGCCTCAGGACTGTCTTTGATCATCCACCTGAGGGTAAAGCGGCGGGAGAGCGTCTGTTCCACCTCCGACAGGAGAAGAGGAGCGCCCAGGAGTTCGCACTGGAGTTCCGGACACTAGCAGCGGATGCGGGGTGGAATGAGAGGGCCCTCACCGACCACTACAGGTGTAGTCTACGAGAGGACGTTGGTCGTGAGCTGGCCTGCAGGGACACCAACTTGTCATTTGACCAGTTGGTGGACATTTCCATCCGTCTAGACACCCTGCTGGCTACCCGCGGACGTCCCGAGTGGGGGGTCGTCCATTCCGCCCTCCAGCACCTCCGATCCAATTCCTATGGAGATCGGGGGTGCTGGCGCTAGAGAGAGGAGGAGAGGGAACCCGAGGGGGAGCCATCCCCTGCACCACCTGTGGTCGTGGAGGGCACACCGCGGCCAGGTGCTGGGGAGGGTCTCTTGGGGAGAGGTGACAACAGGCCACGCACTGGGGAGTCATTTCAGGTGAGCAGGCGCCCACTTACCCAGAGCTTTCTGTTGGTCACATGAGTATTCCTGTGAGATTTCCACAGGTGGCACCTCATTCCCAGCATAAGGCGCTAGTAGATTCAGGCGCTGCTGGGAACTTTATTGATCGGGCATTTTGTAGTAGGTTAAGGATTCCCCCTTCGGCCGGTAGAAACTCCATTTCCTGTCCACGCCTTAGACAGCCGGCCGTTGGGGTCGGGTCTGATCAGGGAGGTCACAGCACCACTGACGATGACAACGCAGGGGGGTCACGAGGAGATCATTCAGTTTTATCTGATTGACTCTCCTGCGTACCCTGTGGTGTTGGGACTTCCCTGGTTAAGCACCCATGATCCTACCATAGCGTGGCAACAGAGGGCTCTTATGGAGTGGTCTTCCCAGTGTGTAGGGAGATGTCTACGTGTTTCCTTAGGGGCGACCTCGGTAGAGAGTCCGAACCAAGTGCCCGCACTGCGCATTCCCCCTGAGTATGAGGATTTAGCACTGGCGTTTAGTAAATCGAGGGCAGCACGGCTACCTCCTCATAGACAGGGGGACTGTGCGATAAATCTCCAAACAGGAGCGGCTCTGCCACGGAGTCGTGTGTATCCCCTGTCTCAAGAGGAGACAGCGGCTATGGAGACGTACATAGCCGAGTCCTTGGCACAGGGATACATACGGCCTTCTACTTCCCCGGTCTCCTCGAGTTTCTTCTTTGTGAAGAAGAAGGATGGGGATTGCGCCCGTGTATTGACTACCGTAGTCTCAATCAGATCACAGTTAAATACAGCTACCCACTTCCACTGATTGCGACGATGACGGAGTCATTACGCGTGCGCGCGCTTCTTCACAAAGTTAGATCTCAGGAGCGCGTATAATCTGGTGCGCATTAGGGGGGGATGAATGGAAGACAGCATTTAGCACAACCTCGGGTCATTACGAGTATCTCGTCATGCCATACGGGTTAATGAATGCTCCTTCAGTCTTCCAATCCTTCGTTGAGAGATTTTCCGGGACATGCATGGGCAGGGTGTAGTAGTTTACATCGACGACATTCTAGTGTACTCTGCTACACGAGCCGAGCATGTAGCCCAGGTGCGCCGAGTGTTGAGAAGACTGTTGGAGCATGACTTGTATGTCAAGGCAGAGAAATGCCTGTTCTTCCAGGAGTCCGTCTCCTTTTTGGGTTATCGGTTGTCCGCGTCTGGTGTGGAGATAGAGGTAGACCGGGTATCGGCCGTGCGTAATTGGCAAACTCCAACTACTGTAAAAGAGGTGCAGCGGTTCTTGGGTTTTGCTAATTACTACCGGAGGTTTATTCGGGGTTTTTGGACAGGTTGCAGCTCCCATTACATCTCTACTAAAGGGGGTCCGGTTCGTTTGCAGTGGTCGGCTGAGGCGGACAGGGCATTTGTTAAACTTAAGAACCTGTTCACCTCGGCTCCTGTGCTGGCGCACCCGGATCCCTCTTTACCCTTCCAAGTAGAGGTGGACGCGTCAGAGACCGGTATTGGGGCAGTCCTGTCACAACGGTCCGGCGCGCCACCTAAACTCCGCCCCTGTGCCTTCTACTCTAAGAAGCTCAGCTCGGCGGAGAGCAACTATGACGTTGGGGACAGGGAGCTGTTAGCCGTAGTCCAGGCTCTAAAGGTGTGGAGGCATTGGCTTGAGGGGGGCTCAACACCCTTTCCTCATTCTGACAGATCACCGTAACCTGGAGTACATCCGGGCAGCTAGGAGATTGAACCCTCGTCAGGCTAGGTGGAACATGTTCCTAACCCGGTTTGTTTTCAAGATCACATACATCCCAGGGTCCCAGAATGCTAAGGCAGACGCCCTGTCCCGGCGGTATGACACAGAGGAGAGGTCCAACGAGCCTACTTCCATATTGCCGGAGTCTTGTTTGGTGGCTCCGGTGGTTTGGGAGGTCGATGCGGAAATCGAGCGGGCACTGCGTACCGACCCTACTCCCCCCGAGTGTCCTGTGGGGCGGACGACGCCCGGCCGAGGTTCGTGATCGACTTATTTATTGGGCTCATACATCACCCTCCTCTGGACATCCAGGCATTGGCCGGACTGTGCACTGTCTTAGCATGAAATACTGGTGGCCAACGTTAGCTAGGGATGTGAGGGTTTATGTCTCCTCCTGCTCGGTGTGTGCCCAGTGTAAGGCGCCTAGACATTTGCCCAGGGTAAGCTACATCCCCTGCCCGTTCCACAACGACTCATGGTCCCACCTCTCGGTAGATTTCGTTACCGATCTACCCCCCCTCCCAGGGGAATACCACCATTTTGGTCGTTGTGGATCGGTTTTCTAAGGCCTGTCGTCTCCTTCCTATGCCGGGTCTCCCTTCTGCCCTACAAACCGCTGAGGCCCTGTTCACCCATGTGTTCCGGCACTATGGGGTCCCCGAGGATATAGTGTCTGACCGAGGTCCCCAGTTCACCTCCAGAGTTTGGGGGGCGTTAGTGGAACGGTTGGGGGTCTCGGTGAGCCTTACCTCGGGGTACCATCCAGAGAGCAATGGGCAGGTGGAACGTGTCAACCAGGATGTGGGTAGGTTTTTTGAGGTCCTATTGCCGGGACCGGCCGGAGGAGTGGTCTAGGTTCCTTCCCTGGGCAGAGATAGCCCAGAACTCTCTACGCCACTCCTCCACCAATTTAACACCTTTCCAGTGTATTCTAGGTTATCAGCCGGTCCTGGCACCTTGGCACGAGAGCCAGATCGAGGCCCCTGCTGTGGACGAGTGGATTCGAGCGCCGAGGAGACGTGGGACGCTGCCCATGTCCATCTGCAGCGTGCCATACGTCAACAAAAGGCGAGCGCCGATCGCCACCGCAGTGAGGGGCCGGTGTACGCACCGGGAGATCGAGTCTGGCTCTCGACCGAAACCCTGCCCTCCGCCTGCCCTGCCGGAAGCTGGGTCGGCGGTTTGTGGGGGCCCTTCAAAGTCCTGAGAAGATTGAACGAGGTGTGTTACAGGTTACAACTGCCTATAGAGTACAAAAATATTAACCCCTCGTTCCATGTGTCTCTTCTCAGGCCGGTGGTAGCTGGCCCACTCCAAGAAGTTGAGATAGGAGAGACCCCTCCGCCCCCTTTGGACATCGAGGGGGTCCCAGCGTACAGGGTCCGGACTATCTTGGACTCGAGGCGCCGGATGAGTGGTCTCCAGTATCTCGTGGAGTGGGAGGGGTACGGTCCGGAGGAACGGTGCTGGGTGCCAGGGAGGGACATTCTCGATCCATCCCTCCTGACGGAGTTCCACCGTGGGCATCCCACACGCCCGGGTCCGCGCCTCCTGGCCGCCCCCGAGGCCGGGTCGGCGCACGGCTGGAGCCGCGCGTCAAGGGGGGGTACTGTCACGGTTTCGGCCGAGGCTGCTCCTCCTCCTGGTTCGAGCAGGCATCGGCGTTCGCCGTCCCCCGAGTACTAGCTGCCACCGTTGGATGTTTCGTGTGTGATTGCTTTTGTCTGTCATGCACACCTGTGTCTGTTTGTGTCTTGATTACCTGTCCTATTTAGTTTCCTGTTTTGTTTGAGTAGATTGTGTGTTGTTGTTCGCCTGTCGTTGTGCTGCGTGTTTTGTTTCTTGTTTACTGTTTTAGTGTTTTACGCAGTGTGCGTAAATGCTCGCCTCTGTATATTTTCGAGGTAGTTTGTTTACTGTTTCCTTGTTGGATTTTTTTGAGTAAACTCTGTTGGACTGAGCCTCGGTGTCCTGCGCCTGACTTCCACACCACATACACCTCACCTCATGACAACAACAATAACATAGACCTACTGTAGGACCCATAACTTCACCTAACAACAACATAGACCCACTGTAGGACCCATAACTTCACCTAACAACAACATAGACCTACTGTAGGACCCATAACTTCACCTAACAACATAGACCTACTGTAGGACACATAACTTCACCTAACAACAACATAGACCCACTGTAGGACCCATAACCTCACCTAACAACAACATAGACCTACTGTAGGACCCATAACTTCACCTCACAAAAACAACATAGACCCACTGTAGGACCCATAACTTCACCTAACAACAACATAGACCTACTGTAGGACCCATAACTTCACCTAACAACATAGACCTACTGTAGGACCCATAACTTCACCTAACAACAACATAGACCTACTGTAGGACCCATAACGTCACCTAACAACATAGACCTACTGTAGGACCCCATAACTTCACCTAACAACATAGACCTACTGTAGGACCCATAACTTCACCTAACAACATAGACCTTCTGTCACGAACGTCGTATCGAGTAGACCAAGGCGCAGCGTGATGAACGAACATGTTTATTTATCTATAGTGATAAATACTGACAATAAACAAAACAACAAACGACTCGTGAAGTCCACGGTCCAAAACACAAAACCAACTGGAACAAGAACCCACAAACACAAAGGTAAAAACAGACAGTTTAAATATGGCTCCCAATCAGAGACACCCAGCCACAGCTGACACTCGTTGCCTCCGATTGGGAGTCACTCAGGCCAACATAGAAATAAACAAACTAGAACTCCCAACATAGAAATACAACACCTAGAATGAACACACCCTGGCTCAACATATAGAGTCCCAGAGCCAGGGTGTGACACCTACTGTAGGACCCATAACTTCACCGGATATCTCGGGTCCGTTCAATGTATAGTTGAAGTCGGAAGTTAACATACACTTAGGTTGGAGTCATTAAAACTCGTTTTTCAACCACTCCACAAATTTCTTGTTAACAAACTATAGTTTTGGCAAGTCGGTTAGGAGATCTACTTTGTGCATGACACAAGTAATTTTTCGAGGTGAGATGTCTAGAAATGAACTTGTTTTGAGCTCTTGTAGGAAGTCTACACTCCCCCAGCTTATCAGAAATGAGATTATAACTCAATAAGGAATATGATTAAACACGCTTTTGAATAAATGTGTAAAATAAAAAAGGCTTTGATCCCAAAACAAGAGCATCTACTCGCAAAACGCTTGTGCCTGTCTACGCAATAGAGTCCTCCTCCGATGCGCTCGGGATTTATGGTATTACCGGTTTAGTACACAAGGGGTGTCAAAAAAGCCCATTGGGAGTCTATTACCGGTTTAGTACACAAGGGGTGCCAAAAAGTCCAGATAACTCATCCAAGGTCTACGACTTCTCAAACAGGGCAGAAAGCTAACACCATATGATGCCCCGTCTCCTTATTAATTCAGCCACTTACTGAGATAACTAGCAAGTTAAACTTAGAGGTGGTGTTAATGCAGAATTCAGTTTTTTTCATGCAGGAAAAAATATATAAAACGCATAAGCAATATCTTGCTGCGTTTTGTAAATGTTTACCAAAATGCTTCTTATTGTAATTTCTGCATCAGACTATGTGTAGCTACTTGGTACTGTTCTCCCACTGCTCCCGGTGTAGCCAGCCTGCTGTTCTCGGTGTAGCCAGCCTGACTGTTCTCGGCCAGCCTACGTGTCCAGCCGACTGTTCTCGGTAGCCAGCCTACTGTTCTCGGTGAGCCAGCCTACTGTTCTCGGTGTAGCCAGCTGACTGTTCTCCAGTCGAGCAGTCGCAAATACACAATAAAGTAATCCTTCTACCCCCCCAAATTTTTTGAGAGTGGTTACATTTCTCCAGTCCCATCCATCATCTTATTACCAAAACAGTGGCAGAATGACAGCTTTGTTATTGTTTGAACTGCAGATTGGTGGATTGATTGATGTGTGGCTTTTTTAAAGGGACAACCTTGGATTTAAACATAAACAAAATGGCTCCCCTTAGACTTGGTTTGGTAAACAGCTGAGGGATGGGGGCTGGAGAAATGTAACCACTCTCAAATTCATAGAGAAAGCTATTGTAGCAACCTTAACCCAAAACCTAGCGACCTCATCAAGAAGTTCAGACATCTTGGTATAACAGTTATAAGGTGTTGGCTTGACAGTCTCTGGACCCAGGTTTGAGTCCAGCTCAGGGCTACCCCTGGAATTCACTACACTATGAATACAAGGACTGGCCATCCATGAGGTCAAAATGATAGTTTTAACCAGATTGAGGCTATACAGTGTTTGTTTACAAACAGTGGCGTGATACAAGCTTATATTTTGGTTTCTGATGGGGTAAGACAGTTGAAACATTTGAGGTATTTAAAAGTTATATTCTTAAAGAATCAATGGCTATACAGTTTATGGGTCTTTCTATATCTGCCAGTGAGGCTTTCCTGTGGGGGTCAAATTGTTGGAGCTGTTGATAAGTCATTGTATAATATTCAGCCAATTTCTTGCACTTTTTTTTAGGGCTGGCCCTAGTTGACTGGTCGATTGTTTGGTCGATAGGCTGTTTTTGTCGACCGAGATTTTTTTAGTCGAGCAGTCGCAAATACACAATATATACAAAAGTATGTGGACACCCCATCAAATTAGTGGATTCAGCTATTTCAGCCACAACCGTTGCTGACAGGTGTATGAAATCGAGCACACCACCACGCAGTCTCCATAGACAAACATTGGCAGTAGAATGGTCTTACTGAAGAGTGCTGAAGAGTTCCAAACTGCCTCTGGAAGCAACGTCAGCACAAGAACTGTTAGTCGGGAGCTTCATGAAATGGGTTTCCATGGCCGAGCAGTCGCACACAAGCCTAAGATCACCATGTGCAATGCCAAGCGTCTGCTGGAGTGGTGTAAAGCTCGCCGCCATTGGACTCTGGAGCAGTGGAAACGCGTTCTCTGGAGGGATGAATCACGCTTCACCATCTGGCAGTCCGAAGGACGAATCTGGGTTTAGCGGATGCCATGAGAACACTATCTGCCCGAATGCATAGTGCCAACTGTAATGTTAGGTGGAGGAGGAATAATGATCTGGGGCTGTTTGTTATGGTTGGGGCTAGGCCCCTTAGTTCCAGTGAAGGGAAATCTTAACGCTACAGCATACAATGACGTTCTAGATGATTCTGTGCTTCCAACTTTGTGGCAACAGTTTGGGGAAGGCCTTTTTCTGTTTCAGCATGACAAAGCGAAGTCCAAACAGAAATGGTTTCTTGAGATCAGTGTGGAAGAACTTGACTTGCCTGCACAGAGCCCTGACCTCAACCCCATCGAACACCTTTGGGATAAATTGGAACACCGACTGCGAGCCAGGCCTAATCGCCCAACGTCAGTGCCCGACCTCACTAATGCTCTTGTGGCTGAATGGAAGAAAGTCCCCGCAGCAATGTTCCAACATCTAGTGGAAAGCCTTCCCAGAAGAGTGGAGGCTGTTATAGCAGCAAAGGGGGAACCAACTCCATATTAATGCCCATGATTTTGGAGTGAGGTGTTCGACCAGCAGGTGTCCACATACTTTTGGTTATGTAGTGTATCATGATGTTTTGCTACCGTGATATTCCCATGGTTCTGTGCAACACTAGTAGTGTGTGTGAGTGTGTGGGTAGAGTCAAGAGAGTACATTTTTTGGGGATAAATTAATAAATAATAAAGGGTGTTAATGTAAATAGTCCGGTAGCCATTTGATTAACTGTTCAGCAGTCTTATGGCTTTGGGGTAAAAGCTGTTCAGGAACCTGTTGGTCCCAGACATTGGTGCTCCGGTACCGCTTGCTGTGCGGTAGCAGAGAGTACAGCCCGTCACTTCGGTGGCTGGAGTCTTTGACAATTTCTAGGGTCTTCCTCTGACACCGTCTGGTATAGAGGTCCTGAATGGCAGGGAGTTTGGCCCCAGTGATGTACAGTAGGGTCTTCCTCTGACACCGTCTGGTATAGAGGTCCTGAATGGCAGGGAGTTTGGCCCCAGTGATGTACAGTAGGGTCTTCCTCTGACACCGTCTGGTATAGAGGTCCTGAATGAAACACAGCGGCTAATATACACGAAAGCGTCTAAAGAGCTTTATTGGTTCGGCTATTTTGGCTAGCAAGCTACCGAGGTGTCTGACTAACTGTTGCTGCTGTTGAAAGAAGCGTCCCGTCCACTAGATTATACGTCACACTAGCAGCATAGCCTTAAAGTCCCACATCGCCATCTGCTGACTGGAGTGGGTAACGAAGTTGAGTAAAATGTAGATTTTATTTTCAGACAAAAAGTTAAAGGGTAGGAAGCATGAGTTTTTACTCACCAATGTAACAACACAGTGGCGTTTTAAAGACGTAATAACGTAGTTGTAGTCATAATCTGGTTAACTATAAGTACAAACATTATTATGTTTTTGGGGTTTTTACATATTTATTAACTTATTTCCAATATCTTCTAAACTACCCACAATTCACTATTTCTCAACATCATATTGATCTAGTCTGTGCTACAGTTTGTATGCTAGCCCCTCTAACGAAAGGTTTAATTACTCTAACCTAAAAAAATAATTGTTATTCATTGATAATTGGCGTCCACTTTGTCTTTTAAATAACGATTCTAAGCTAATAGCTCTGGTTTTGGATGCCATTATAGATGAGTCCCGGTCAGGGTTGATGAGAAATAGACAAATCTCGAATAATGTCACACTGGTATTAAATATCATAGATTACTCAGATTTGGTCTCTGATGAGAGTTTTATTCTCTTTTGGGATTTTATAAAGCCTTCGATACATTTTACATTTTAGTCATTTTAGCAGACGCTCTTATCCAGATCGACTTACAGTTAGTGAGTGCATACATTTTCATACTGCCCCCCCCCGTGGGAAACGAACCCACAACCATGGCTTTGCAAGCGCCATGCTCTACCAACTGAGCTACAGGGATAAAGTAGAACATTACTATTTTTCATGCCCTCAAAACATTTGTCTTTGGAGATTTATTTTGTAAATCTATTAATATTCTATATAGAAATGATAATAGCTCTATCAAATTGAAAGCAGAAACGTACTTAATATGCCATTTAGCAGACGCTTTTATCCAAAGCAACTTACAGTCATGTGTGCATACATGTTTACGTATGGGTTGTCCCGGGGATCGAACCCACTACACTGGCATTACAAGCGCCATGCTCTACCAATTGAGCTACAGAGGACCACAAGGTTTGAATTAATGTGGGGTATCAGACAAGGGTGACCAAGTTCACCTCTTTTCCTATTAGACACACAGCTTCTTACTTCTCATATTAAGAGAAGTGTTTTAAAGGGTATTTCTACTGCAGGAGATCATTATTAGTCAGTTAGCGGATGACCCCACCCTCTTTCCATTGATCATCCTTGAGATGTTTCAACAACTTGAATTGGAGTCCTCCTGGGGTAAATTCAAATGATTGGACATGATCTGGAAAGGCGCACACACCTGTCTCTATAAGGTCCCACAGTTGACAGTGCACGTCAGAGCAAAGACCAAACCATGAGGTCGAAGGAATTGTCTGTAGAGCTCTGAGACATCGAGGCGTCATGTTTGCTGATGTCATCATTGTGAACATAGTGCCCCATGGTGGCGGTGGGGTTGTGGTATGGGCAGGCATAAGCTATGGACAACAAACACAATTGCATTTTATCGATGGCAATTTGAATGCACAGAGATACCATGACGAGTTCCTGAGGCCCATTGTCATCTCATGATTTAGCATGATAATGCACGGCCCCAAGGATCTGTACACGTCCTGGGAGCTGAAAATGTCCCAGTTCTTCCATGGCCTGCACACTCGCCAGATGACATGGGTGACATACCCATTGAGCATGTTTGGGATGCTCTGGATCGACAGCGTGTTCCAGTTCCCGCCAATATCCAGCAACTTTGCACAGCCATTGAAGAGGAGTGGGACAACATTCCACAGGCCACAACCAACAGCCTGATCAACTCTATGCGCAGGAGCTCTGTTTCAACCATAATATCTATTTAAGGCAGTTATCTTGCAATTGTATAAGCAATACATGAACTAGTGGATTATTTCTAATATTTGTGTCGCACAGCATGAGGCAAATGGTAGTCACGCCCGTACTTTTATTATTATAATTTTTTTACAGTATCTCTGACCAACAGATGCATATCTGTATTCCCAGTGATGTTAAATCCATAGACTAGGACCTAATGAATGTATTTCAATTGACTGATTTCCTCATATGAACTGTAACTCAGCAAAATCGTTAATTGTTGCATGTTGCATTTATATTTTTGTCTTCGGTCTCTTGGCCCCTTGAAGTACCCTGTAGCTCAGTTGGTAGAGCATGGCGCTTGCAACGCCAGGGTTGTGGGTTCGTTTCCCACGGGGGGCCAGTATGAAAAAAGTATGCACTCACTAACTGTAAGTCTCTCTGGATAAGAGCGTCTGCTAAATGACTCACTAACTGTAAGTCTCTCAGGATAAGAGCGTCTGCTAAATGACTCACTAATTGTAAGTCTCTCTGGATAAGAGCGTTCTGCTAAATGACTCACTACTGTAAGTCTCTCTGGATAAGAGCGTCTGCTAAATGACTCACTAACTGTAAGTTGCTCTGGATAAGAGCGTCTGCTAAATGACTCACTACTGTAAGGCTGATGAACAACCTGCTCCAGTGGGTGGGCTGATGAACAACCTGCTCCAGTGGGTGGGCTGATGAACAACCTGCTCCAGTGGGTGGGCAGACTTGCCAAGCAGTCCCTTCATTTGCCCAAGGAAGTTCTCAAATGGGAAACAAGAGATGTTGTCAAGGGCACTATACTTCTTGGCTTCCTCCTCTCCCTTGTAACAATTCCCCAGGTCGTTGCTGTAAATGAGAATGTGTTCTCAGTCAACTTAACTGGTAAAACAAGGGTTAAATAAAATAAATAAATTATTGGCAGCGGCGCACCAATCCCATGCATGTTGTATGACACTTGTTCTTTTCCATCAAGTTTGCTGCAGTGGTCAACAAACAGAACCAAGAGGCTGTGGGGCAGCTTGATCTGGTGGGACACGTTCAACAGCATGGTGATGCCAACTGCAAGAAGCATGGAGGTGTTGTACACTCGAGTTGGTACAAGCCCTTTCAATCTGACTGGCCCAGTGTACATGAGGAACTGTCTGAATTCAGTAGCTTTCCAGCGCTCAACTTCCTCCATGGGATCTTTGCTTCCTGTTGAACTCGCACGGAACATTGGGTCTGAAGGTCATGAGTACTTTTGGAGGTCTCCTTTACCGCACTGGGGCGCCAATCTTGTTGCCAGACGTCCTTTTAGCCAAAGATGCAACAACTTCCTTGTCATTCCTAGTCACCAGATGTAATCCAGTGGGAACTGTGTCACCAAACCAACAGACAGCAAAGCAAGTGGTGTTTCTCCACACCGATGGCTGTCATTTGGGAGTTCATCAGGGACTGCATTGTCCAATCTCAGAGTTGCATCTGTTTGAGGGAAAGTCATTCTCTTCTCGTAGTAGAACCATTTTTGAGTGCACTTGTCACATCCACAGCGTCCACTGTGGCCCTTAACATTTCCCCCCCAATTGCCTGAGCAGGGGGTGTCACAGATGAACGCTGACATTTTGAAAGGAAGCCGTGTCCCTTCAAAACTCCTTCCCTTTCCGGTGGCTGTGCCTGCTCAACAAAATGATTCAAAAACCCAGACTGTTTGGCTTCTTCTTCCCAAAGTAAAGGCCAATGAGAAACGGGAGTTTGTTTTGCTGGACATTATCCACCTATTGCTAAATTCATCCAAGGATTGGCCAGAACTGGGCAGTTGAACTTTTGTAAAGTGGGAGTGCCATGGGAGTGCCATCAATGTTGATTTGGATAGAAATTGACTTAAATGTCTGCAAGTCTGGGAATTCTGGGCCAGTATTCCATGCTCAATTCCAGAGTGGTGATATATACCTCCAGAGGTCTGTTCTTTTCCCAGCAGGGTTCTTGGGTCTTTAGGCAGGTCTGGATGATCCTTGGAGAGAATTGTCAATCGTTTTCGAGAGTGCAATGTGAGGGAAAATGTTGTCGATAACCAACTCTGCCGATTGTGTCCTAGAGTCCTAACTATCTTCAGTGCTTGAGGGAATGTCAGAAGGGGGCTTCACACTCAGCATCTACAAACCTGGTGGTTTTTTCCTGTTGCCTCAAGGGTTGCAGTTTGCCGATGGCCTGTTGGATCCATGCCATGATGACTTCACTTTGAAGAGGAAGCTCCCCCCTAGTGGTACAGACTGGAATAGCAGCATCCATGCCATGATGACTTCACTTTGAAGAGGAAGCCCCCCCAGTGGTACAGTCTGGAATAGCAGCATCCATGCCATGATGACATCACTTTAAAGAGGAAGCCCCACCCCCCCTGTTAATGCTTTTCGACCTGTCCCCAAATAAATAATAATAGGCCATTTAGCAGATGCTTTTATCCAAAGTGACTTACAGTCATGTGTGCATAAATAAATATAATTGGTTCAGAGTTTATTTTGATATTTCAACCTGTGTGTCCTGATTGCCTCTGGTGTGGGGACAAATTCAACTTGCGCGCGGTCTAGGTAGCATGTTAGCCTACATTCTTTTGTGATTTGATTATTTTGCCAATTTAAAAACAAAACAGCCACACACGAGGACACAATGCATTAAAAATAATCGACGATGACACAAAGTGATACTCGCAACTCGCTGTTGGCTGGGCTCCCTGCCTGTGCCATTAAACCCCTACAACTCATCCAGAATGCTGCAGCCCGTCTGGTATTCAACCTTCCCAAGTTCTCTCACGTCACTCCGCTCCTCCGCACACTCCACTGGCTTCCAGTTGAAGCTCGCATCTGCTACAAGACCATGTTGCTTGTCTACGGAGCTGTGAGGGGAACGGCACCTCCGTACCTTCAGGCTCTGATCAGTCCCTACACCCAAACGAGGGCACTGCGTTCATCCACCTCTGGCCTGCTGGCTCCCCTTCCTCTGCGGAAGCATAGTTCCCGCTCAGCCCAGTCAAAACTGTTCGCTGCTCTGGCACCCCAATGGTGGAACAAGCTCCCTCACGACGCCAGGACAGCAGAGTCACTCACCACCTTCCGGAGACATTTGAAACCCCACCTCTTTAAGGAATACCTGGGATAGGATGAAGTAATCCTTCTACCCCCCCTTACCCCAACCCACCCCCCAAAAAAAATAAATAAAATAAAAACATTGTAAAGTGGTTGTACTACTGGCTATAAGGTGAATGAACCTATTTGTAAGTCGCTCTGGATAAGAGCGTCTGCTAAATGACGTAAATGTAAATGTAAATGTAAATGTTATCGTAGTAGAACCCTTTTTGAGTGCACTTGTCACATCCACAGCGTCCACTGTGGCCCTTAACATTTTTCCCCCAATTGCCTGAGCAGGGGTGTCACAGATGAACGCTGACATCTTGAAAGGAAGCCGTGTCCCTTCAAAACTCCTTCCCTTTCCGGTGGCTGTGCCTCCTCAACAAAATGATTCAAAAACCCAGACTGTTTGGCTTCTTCTTCCCTAAGTAAAGGCCAATGAGAAATGGGAGTTTGTTTTGCTGGACATTATCCACCTATTGCTAAATTCATCCAAGGATTGGCCAGAACTGGGCAGTTGAACTTTTGTAAAGTGGGAGTGCCATCAATGTTGATTTGGATAGAAATTGACTTAAATGTCTGCAAGTCTGGGAATTCTGGGCCAGTATTCCATGCTCAATTCCAGAGTGGTGATATATATACCAGAGGTATGTTCTTTTCCCATCAGGGTTCTTGGGTCTTTAGGCAGGTCTGGATGACCCTTGGAGAGAATTGTCAATCGTTTTCGAGAGTGCAATGTGAGGGAAAATGTGGTCAATAACCAACTCTGCCGATGGTGTCCTAGAGTCCAAACTATCTTCAGTGCTTGAGGGAATGTCAGAAGGGGGCTTCACACTCAGCATCTACAAACCTGGTGGTTTGTTCCTGCTGCCACAAGGGTTGCAGTTTGCCGATGGCCTGTTGGATCCATACCATGATGACTTCACTTGAAGAGGAAGCTCCCCCCCAGTGGTACAGACTGGAATAGCAGCAGCCAAGCATGTTCTTCTGAACTCCCCAATCTCCTGCATATCCCTCTGAACTCCCCAATCTCCTGCATGTCCCTCTGAACTCCCCAATCTCCTGCATGTCCCTCTGAACTCCCCAATCTCCTGCATGTCCCTCTGAACTCCCCAATCTCCTGCATGTCCCTCTGAACTCCCCAATCTCCTGCATGTCCCTCTGAACTCCCCAATCTCCTGCATGTCCCTCTGAACTCCCCAATCTCCTGCATGTCCCTCTGATCTCCCCTCACTATTCTCCTCCTTTTAGTCCAGTAACTTGACTTGGTTAACGCACCTTTCACTTAAAGCACAAAGGTAAGGCTAGTCTGTCAAGGTGTCTGTAGGATAAACTATTTTTTTAAACAAAACCAGCATTGTAAAACGGCAGCAAATTTAACAATGCTCAGAAGTGGATTCAGTTGCATGGCAAGGTAGTTTTCCATGGTATATTTGAGTCTTTCCATGTAATTAAACCGCCATAGAAAACGTAGATTGACCAGGGTTAGAGGAAGCAACAGATCTGGAGATGAAAATGACGAGGGTTTCAAGTTGATTTTGATTGGGTCCGAGGCGGCCGGAAACAAAAATGGTAGCACCCTCCCGACCCAACGCTGAAATATGGAAGAGATACAACCAGGAGGGGCACGGTCTAAACTAGTAACGGGCACAGCAAACTAACGCTCTTATTTAAATCAACACTGTTAAGGACAAGCATATTAATAATAATAATAATAATATGCCATTTAGCAGACGCTTTTATCCAAAGCGACTTACAGTCATGCGTGCATACATTTTTACGTATGGGTGGTCCCGGGGATCACACCATGCTCTACCAATTGAGCTACAGAGGACCATTAAGTTTAGAATATTGCAGAGAACAATCTAATTATTAATGTTGTAGAAAATTTTCTTTGTCCTCAGTCAAACACAAAGTACTTTCAGAGTTTTTTGTAGAATTAATCCCTCCCTCTTTGGTTCTTCCACCCTGTCTCCAGTTTTCAACTCTTGACTGCTCCGCCCACTTCCTTAATGGCGGTATCTGACTTCCCTCCCTTATAGTTCCGTGTCTGGAAACAATAGTGGTGGGACCAAGCCCTGTCATGCAAAAATAACAGAGCCATTTCCTGGCTCCGTTCTGACCCCCTAATTGATTCCCAAACCTATCAATCGATACTTAAAACATGGCAGGTCCATAATCAATTTTCTCAAACATACACAAGCCTCCTCCCTCTGTACCACCCAGTCCAAAATGCCCCCGTCATGTTGTGATTAACCAGGTTTAGTCTGAACTCTGTTCAACCCTGGCTCTGTTCCAGGACTATGCCTAAGGAGAGAGGCGAAGGGCAGCAGTCTGGTTTCAGTCACTGATAAGGCAGGACAGCCGTGAATTAGAGAGGAGTGAGGAATTAGACCCGAAGACAGGTCAGATGAAAAGAGAAGTCGGAAGTTTACAGACACTTACAGGTGGGAGTCATTAAAACTTGTTGAGGTATGAAGAGAGATGTCTATGTTATACTGTGTATATTTACCACTGTACTCAACCTGTATGTACTGGTATCCCAAACGGCATCCTATCCCCATAGAGCTCTGGTCAAAAGTAGTGAACTATATAGGGAACAGAGAGCCATTTGAGACACACTTTATGTGTGTGTGTGTGTGTGTGTGTGTGTGTGTGTGTGTGTGTGTGTGTGTGTGTGTGTGTGTGTGTGTGTGTGTGTGTGTGTGTGTGTGTGTGTGTGTGTGTGTGTACAGTTGAAGTCGGAAGTTTACATACACTTAGGTTGGAGTCATTAAAACTCGTTTTTCAACCACTCCACAAATGTCTTGTTAACAAACTATAGTTTTGGCAAGTCGGTTAGGACATCTACTTTGTGCATGACACAAGTAATTTTTCCAACAATTGTTTACAGACAGATTATTTGACTTATAATTCACTGTATCACAATTCCAGTGGGTCAGAAGTTTACATACACTAAGTTGACTGTGCCTTTAAACAGCTTGGAAAATTCCAGAAAATGTTGTCGTGGCTTTAGAAGCTTCTGATAGGCTATTTGACATAATTTGAGTCAATTGGAGGTGTACCTGTGGATGTATTTCAAGGCCTACCTTCAAACTCAGTGCCTCTTTGCTTGACATCATGGGAAAATCAAAAGAAATCAGCCAAGACCTCAGGAAAAAAATGGTATACCTCCACAAGTCTGGTTCATCCTTGGGAGCAATTTCCAAACGCCTGAAGGTACCACGTTCATCTGTACAAACAATAGTACGCAAGTATAAACACCATGGGACCACGCAGCCGTCACACCGCTCAGGAAGGAGACGCATTCTGTCTCCTAGAGATGAACGTACTTTGGTGCGAAAAGTGTAAATCAATCCCAGAACAACAGCAAAGGACCTTGTGAAGATGCTGGAGGAAACAGGTACAAAAGTATCTATATCCACAGGAAAATGAGTCCTATATCGACATAACCTGAAAGGCCGCTCAGCAAGGAAGAAGCCACTGCTCCAAAACCGCCATAAAAAGCCAGACTACGGTTTGCAACTGAGCGACTTACAAATTGGTGCATTCACCTTATGATAGCCAGTGGGACAACCACTTTACAATATATAAACATTTAAAAAATAACTTCTCTTTTTTTAGCTCCGTGTTCGTCATGTTGTGATTAACTATGTTTATCTGTAGTCTGAGTCTGAAGAGATGTAACTACTGTATGGTCCACTGAATAATTCCCATCTTATCCCCCCTCTGGGACTTTATTGGTCCCACATCTTTACAAATGGATATAGTGACTAATTGTCAAGAATGCTGTAGGTGGGTGTAGTGGTGGAATCAAGCGCAGGACACCGAAGTATAGTCCAAAAGACTTTAGTGCAATTTCCAACAAGGAAAATGAACAAACTTGCCCGAAGGCGAAAACTACGCACGAAGGCGACAAAACAAAAGGCGCACTAAACATGTGCGTAAACGCTCCAACACAGTGGAGTAAAGCTCAACCGAGCGAATAAGCAATATACAAGCAACAACACACGACATAAATAAATCAATCACACACAACACTAGACAAACACAATGAGAAACTTATAGGACACTAATTACACTAAACGAGAAACAGGTGTCACAACAAACAGACAAAAGCAAACGAACATGAAACATACAACGGTGGCAGCTAGTATTCCGGAGACAACGAACGCCGAAGTCTGCCCGAACAAGGAAGAGAGGCAGCCTCGGCCGAAACCGTGACAGTACCCCCCCCTTGACGCGCGGCTCCAGACGTGCGCCGACTCCGGCCTCGGGGACGACCAGGAGGACGCGGAGCAGGGTGCGTCGGGTGCCCACGATGGAATTCCGTCAGGAGAGACGGGTCCAAAATGTCTCTCCTCGGCACCCAGCACCGTTCCTCCGGACCGTACCCCTCCCACTCCACTAGATATTGGAGACCCCCCATCCGACGTCTCGAATCCAAGATGGACCTCACGGAGTACGCCGGTGCCCCCTCGATGTCCAATGGGGGCGGAGGAGTCTCCCTGATCTCACTTTCTTGGAGTGGGCCAGCTACCACCGGCCTGAGAAGGGACACATGGAACGAGGGGTTAATACTTTTATATTCAACAGGTAGTTGTAATTTGTAACACACCTCGTTCAACCTTCTCAGGACTTTAAATGGCCCTACAAACCGCCGACCCAGTTTCCGACAGCTCCCTCACTGCGGTGGAGATCGGCGCTCGCCTTATGACGTCGGAGGGCCCGCTGCAGGTGGACGTGTGCAGCGTTCCATGTCTCCTCCGAGCGCCGCGCCCACTCATCCACCGCAGGAGCCTCGATCTGGCTCTGCTGCCAAGGTGCCAGAACCGGCTGGTAACCTAACACACATTGGAAAGGGGTTAGGTTAGTGGAGGAATGGCGTAGGGAATTCTGGGCCATCTCGGCCCAGGGAACGTACCTTGCCCACTCCTCCGGCCGGTCCTGGCAGTATGTTCTAAGAAACCTACCCACATCCTGGTTCACGCGTTCCACCTGCCCATTACTCTCCGGGTGGTAACCCGAGGTGAGGCTTACCGAGACCCCCAACCGCTCCATAAAGGCTCTCCAGACCCTGGAGGAAAATTGGGGACCTCGATCAGACACAATATCCTCGGGTACCCCGTAGTGCCGGAACACATGGGTGAATAGTGCTTCGGCAGTTTGCAGGGCGGTAGGAAGGCCCGGCATGGGGAGCAAACGACAGGCCTTAGAAAACCGATCCACAACGACCAGTATAGTGGTATTCCCCTGTGAAGGAGGAAGGTCAGTAAGGAAATCCACCGAGAGGTGAGACCATGGTTGTTGTGGAACGGGCAGGGGTAGTAACTTACCCCTAGGCAGATGTCTAGGCGCCTTACACTGGGCGCACACCGAGCAGGAGGAAACATAAACCCTCACATCCCTTGCCAACGTGGGCCACCAGTACTTGGCACTAAGACAGTGCACTGTCCGGCCGATACCAGGGTGTCCAGAGGAGGGTGACGTGTGAGCCCAATAGATCAATCGATCCCGAACCTCGAGCGGAACGTACTTCCGACCCTCCGGGCATTGCGGTGGACTAGGGTCGGTGCGTGCACGCCCGCTCGAGCTCAGCATCGACCTCTCACACTACCGGTGCCACCAGACACGACTCCGGCAGTATGGGAGTGGGCTCCACGGACCTCTCCTCCGTGTCATACCGCCGAGACAGTGCATCTGCCTTACCGTTCTGTGACCCAGGGATGTACGTGATCTTAAATGTAAACCGGGTCAAAAACATATTCCATCTTGCCTGGCAAGGGTTCAGCCTCCTCGCTGCCCGGATGTACTCCAGGTTACGGTGGTCCGTCAAAATGAGGAAAGGGTGTTGAGCCCCCTCAAGCCAGTGCCTCCACACCTTTAGGGCCTGTACCACGGCTAACAGCTCCCTGTCCCCTACGTCATAGTTTCGCTCCGCCGGACTGAGCTTCTTGGAATAAAAAGCACAGGGGCGGAGTTTAGGTGGCGCGCCTGACCGTTGTGAAAGCACGGCTCCTATACCGGCCTCAGACGCGTCCACCTCTACCTGAAATGGCAAAGAGGGATCCGGATGCGCCAGCACCGGGGCCGAGGTAAACAGGTCCTTCAGCCTCCCAAACGCCCTGTCCGCCTCGGCAGACCACTGCAGACGCACCGGACCCCCCTTCAAAAGAGACGTGATGGGAACTGCCACCTGTCCAAAACCCCGGATAAACCTCCGGTAGTAATTCGCAAACCCCAAAAACTGCTGCACCTCCTTCACAGTGGTTGGTGTTTGCCAATTACGCACGGCTGACACCCGGTCTACCTCCATCTTCACCCCTGACGCAGACAACTGATACCCCAAAAAGGGAGACCGACTCCTGGAAAAACAGACACTTCTCTGCCTTAACATACAGGTCGTGCTCCACCAGCCTCCGCAACACTCTGCGCACCAGGGCCACATGCTCGACACGGGTAGGCGAGTACACGAGAATGTCATCTATGTACACAACCACCCCCTGCCCCTGCATGTCCCTGAAGATCTCATCCACGAATGATTGGAAAACTGACGGAGCGTTCATCAACCCGTATGGCATGACAAGATACTCGTAATGGCCCGAGGTGGTACTAAAGGCTGTCTTCCATTCATCGCCCTCCCTGATGCGCACCAAGTTGTACGCGCTCCTGAGATCTAATTTAGTGAAGAAACGCGCCCCATGCAATGACTCAGTCATGGTCGCAATCAGCGGGAGTGGATAACTGTACTTCACCGTGATCTGATTGAGACCACGGTAATCGATGCACGGGCGTAAACCACCATCCTTTTTCTTCACAAAAAGAAACTCGAGGACGCAGGGGAAGTGGAAGGCCGTATGTATCCTTGTCTCAGAGATTCGTCTATGTAAGTCTCCATAGCTTTCTTCTCCTCCTGAGACAGAGGATACACATGGCTCCGTGGGAGCGCAGCTCCTGCCTGGAGGTCTATCGCACAATCTCCCTGCCTATGGGGCGGCAACTGCGTCGCCCTCGACTTACTAAACGCAATAGCCAAATCCCCATACTCAGGGGGAACGTGCAATGCGGGCACCTGGTTTGGACTCTCCACCGAGGTAGCCCCTACGGAAACGCCCAAACATCGACCCACACACTGGGCAGACCACTCCATCAGAGCCCTCTCCTGCCACAAAATAGATGGGTTATGGGTACTCAACCAGGGCATGCCCAGCACCACCGGATACGCAGGCGAGTCGATCAGAAATAGCTGAATCATCTCCTGATGACCCCCCTGCGCACACATCCTAAGTGGCGCAGTGACCTCCCTGATCAAGCCCGCACCCAACGGACGGCTATCTAGGGCATGAACGGGGAAAGGGACATCAACAGGGAGAAGGGGAATCCCTAAGGCTAAACAAAACTTCTTATCAACAAAATTCCCAGCCGCGCCTGAATCTACCAGCACCTTATGCTGAGAATGAGGTGCTACCTGTGGAAAACGCACAGGTATACAGAAATGTGCAACAGAGAGCTCTGGGTGAGTGGGGCGCCTACTCACCTGGAAGGAATCCCCAGTGCGGGACCTGTCGTCCTCTCCCCTAGGAGGCCATCCCCAGCACCTAGCCGCGGTGTGTCCTCCCCGACCACAGTTGGTGCAGGAGATGGACCCCCTCCTAAGCCGACCCCTCCTCTCTCTAGCGCCAGCGCCCCCGAGCTCCATGGGGCACGGCTCGGAGGCGCTGGAGGGTGAAATGGACGGACCCCCCTCGGAACGTCCGCGGGTAGCTAGCAGGTTATCCAGCCTGATGGACATGTCGACCAACTGGTCGAACGAGAGGCTGGTGTCCCTACAGGCCAGCTCCCGACGGACGTCCTCGCGTAGACTACATCTGTAGTGATTGATGAGAGCCCGCTCATTCCACCCTGCATCCGCCGCTAGAGTACGGAATTCTAGGGCGAACTCCTGGGCACTCCTCTTCCCCTGCCGGAGGAAGACCAGACGCTCCCCCGCCGCTTTCCCCTCCGGGGGATGGTCAAACACCGCCCTGAAGCGGCGGGAGAACTCGTCGTAGGTGATGGTGTCCGCGTCGATCCTCCTCCACTCCGCGTTGGCCCATTCCAACGCCTTCCCGGAAAGGCAGGAGATCAGGGCGGACACGCTCTCATGTCCCGAGGGCGCCGGGTGCACGGTGGCCAGGTACAGATCCACCTGGAGAAGGAATCGGGAGCGAGAGTCGAACTCCTCTGGGTTCCGGAGTGGGAATGGGCTGACTGGCCGATGGTGCTGGCAGAGAGGATGGCGGTGGAGGAGTCCCCCAGCCTCGGATGGTGGTGATCACCTCCTGCAGTGCGGACCCCATCTGCAGGATCTGGTCACTCTGTTCACGGACCTTGTCCTCCAGCGTCGCCTGGGCTGTTAGCGGCTCCTGCTGATTCCATTCTTGATGGTGTGTGATTCTGTCAAGAATGCTGTAGGTGGGTGTAGTGGTGGAATCAAGCGCAGGACACCGAAGTATAGTCCAAAAGACTTTAGTGCAATTTCCAACAAGGAAAATGAACAAACTTGCCCGAAGGCGAAAACTACGCACGAAGGCGACAAAACAAAAGGCGCACTAAACATGTGCGTAAACGCTCCAACACAGTGGAGTAAAGCTCAACCGAGCGAATAAGCAATATACAAGCAACAACACACGACAGAAATAAATCAATCACACACAACACTAGACAAACACAATGAGAAACTTATAGGACACTAATTACACTAAACGAGAAACAGGTGTCACAACAAACAGACAAAAGCAAACGAACATGAAACATACAACGGTGGCAGCTAGTATTCCGGAGACAACGAACGCCGAAGCCTGCCCGAACAAGGAAGAGAGGCAGCCTCGGCCGAAACCGTGACACTAATACATGAATACAGGGATATGTAGTGACTAACATAAGAACAACCATGTTTACGATATAAAGCACTAAGGTTATACTTTCAAACATTACCAATTCCAAAGGTAACAACATAAATGTTTCTACTCAAAATAAAATATAAGTGTCAGTATCCAAACACATAAAAAATACACAACAATAATGCAGCTCTGTTTCAACCATAATATCTATTTAAGGCAGTTATCTTACAATTGTATAAGCAATACATGAACTAGTGAATTATTTCCAATATTATTTCTTATAATATAATTTATTAATGTTTACAAGGTCTAGTAATGCTTGCTCTCCATTTCGGACACTTCCCTAACAACAGACTTCTGAATCTAAGCAGAACCTGTTTACTTCCCTAACAACCGAAAGCTGAACCTGTTTACTTCCCTAACAACCGACTTCTGAATCTAAGCAGAACCTGTTTACTTCCCTAACAACCGGCTTCTGACTCTAAGCAGAACCTGTTTACTTCCCTAACAACCGACTTCTGAATCTAAGCAGAACCTGTTTACTTCCCTAACAACCGACTTCTGAATCTAAGCAGAACCTGTTCACTTCCCTAACAACCGACTTCTGAATCTAAGCAGAACCTGTTCACTTCCCTAACAACCGACTTCTGAATCTAAGCAGAACCTGTTTACTTCCCTAACATCCGACTTCTGACTCTAAGCGGAACTTGTTTACTTCCCTAACAACAGACTTCTGAATCTAAGCAGAACCTGTTTACTTCCCTAACAACAGACTTCTGAATCTAAGCAGAACCTGTTTAATTCCCTAACAACTGACTTCTGAATCTAAGCAGAACCTGTTTACTTCCCTAACAACCGACTTCTGAATCTAAGCAGAACCTGTTTACTTCCCTAACAACAGACTTCTGAATCTAAGCAGAACCTTGTTTAGGGGATTAAGAGACTTGTCCGTGGACACTCGTAACCGGAAAACCCTTTGTTACATACATCTACTACATAGGTAAGACATGAGAGAGGCGTAGTCTATCTTTTTTAGGATTCCTGGTTTTCCTCAGGCGTCCCCATATGGGACTCCAAGTTCCAACACCAAAATCCATTTAAAATGTTACCTCACCTACTTTCCTTAACTAATGCTTCATCTATGTTTGCTTATTATCCCATTTCTGACGTCATTCTAGAGTCATTATCACCACAAAAGTAATATGGAACAGGATATAAGTCTGGGAGGATGAATATCTCCAAGTCCAGGTTTCTCCAGCTGTAGCTGGTCCTTGTAGTCATGACAAGCCCCTCCTCCTCCTCCTGCCACCACCCTATAAAAGACATTCTGGGTTTCCGTGAGGGCAGTCTGTAATGAATACTCGGACAGGGTGGTAAGATCCAATCGCAGAATAGCGATGCTTTTTTTAAAAAAATTTTTGAGTACATCTACATTTTCTCTGTAGATCGGGGAAGTGTCAGACTCTGTCTAGACCCTGCCAACCCCCGATCCCTTACACAGTCAAGTGGTCCTCCTTTGACGTTGCTTCCCATTAGAATTCGTATAATGTCCTGGTTTCCCTGGTAACTGGGATCACCTCTGTCAAGTTCATGTCTCATTCGGGTTCCGGTCCTTATGGTCGTTCTCCTCACAGTCATTTGTTTCACCGTGGTTCTGATCAACTGGGTTTTCAGCAATGGCAACAAACAGCAAAAAGACTATTCCCGTTACTACCAGTGCTATGCTTATTATCATTGCCATTTTTAGTGAACATTGCTCCCCGTTTTCCAAATGTCAAATTCAGCCAATCCCAGGCACACGTGTCCTGCCCAGCTTTATTCTTGACTTCCTGTCTCAATCCTTTAAGCTTGATCATTGCTTCAGAGAATATTCCTCCTGGGGCAGTATTATCTTGACTTCCTGTCTCAATCCTTTAAGCTTAAACATTGCCTCAGAGAATATTCCTCCTGGGGGAAGTATTATTAGGACTAAAAGTGCAGCCATCGCTTCCGAACATAACACAGACTCTGCCTTTTTCTGCTAGGAGCCAATCCAGAGCCTGTCTATTCTGCCAGGTCATCTTTCTTGTTCCCTGTACTTGTTCTCCCAGCGTTGACAATGCTGATGTAACCGGTGTGAAATGGCTAGCTAGTTAGCGGTGCGCACTAGTAGCGTTTCAATCGGTGACGTCACTCTGCAAGGGCCGCGGCCTTTTGTGGAGCGACGGGTAACGGTGTTTCGAGAGTGACTGTTGTCGATGTTTGCAGAGGATCCCTGGTTCAAGCCCAGGTAGGGGCGAGGAGAGGGACGGAAGCAACACTGGAAATGGAACAATTAAATACATTACAATCAACAGAGGTTCATAAATTATACTGACTCAGTGTCAGGATTTGAATCAATACTTCTTTGGATAACTCTTAATAAAAAGTCAGTATAATTTATGAACCTCTGTTGATTGTAATGTATTTAATTGTTCCATTTCACATTTTTATTAAGAGTTATGACTGTGAGACCCATGAGGCGTCACTACAGACCCGGGTTCGATCCCAGGCGGTGTCACAGCCTGCCGTGACTGTGAGACCCATGAGGCGTCACTACAGACCCGGGTTTGATCCCAGGCGGTGTCACAGCCTGCCGTGACTGTGAGACCCATGAGGCGGCGCAAAAAAAATGGGCCTCAAAATTGCCGTCAGGATCTCGTCACGGTATCTTTGGCATTTCAATTGCCATCGGTAAAATGCAATTGTGTCCGTAGCTTATGCCTGCCCATACCATAACCCCACCATGGGGCATTCTGTTGACATCAGCAAACCGCTCACCCACACGACGCCATACACGTGCTCTGCAGTTGTGTGGCCGGTTGGACGTACGGCCAAATTCTCTAAAACAACGTTGGAGGCGGCTTATGGTAGAGAAATTAACATTAAATTATCTGGCAACAACTCTGGTGGACATTCCTGCAGTCAGCACGCCAATTGCACGCTTCTTCAAAACTCTAGTCATCTGTGGCATTGCATTGTGTGATAAAACTGCATATTTTAAAGTGGCCTTTTATTGTGCCTAGCACAAGATGCACCTGTGTAATGATCATGCTGTTTAATCAGCTTCTTGATATGCCACAGCTGTGAAGTGGATGGATTATTATGGAAAAGGAGGAGAAATGCTCACTAACAGGGATGTGAACAACATTTGAGAGAAAGAAGCTTTTTGTGAGTATGGAACATTTCTGGGATCTTTTATTTCAGCTCATGAAACATGGGACCAACACTTTACGTTGTTGCGTTTATATTTTTGTTCAGTATAATTTATATAGCACATTTCAGACATGAAATGCAACGCAATTCACAGGAAAAAATGAATAAAAGCTATGAAAGAAAAACGGAAATATTTACTAGACAACAAACAGAGGATAAAAAACTAAAGAACATCAATAAAAGCTGAAAGGCTAAAGAGCATCTAAGGAAATAACATTGGTTAAAATAGTAAGAATATGATGTAATATCCAGCCCAAAATATAAGCTGGTTTTACTACACTGTTTGTAAACAATATAATTGTGCAACAAAAAAAAATCAGTTAGTCACATAAATTATTATGATTACTAAATGTTACATGAAAATATTATGAAATATCAAAACCGAATGTACACCCCCTTTGTCAATATGTATTGGCAATAATTCATTTCCAATAGGGAGGCATGGAATAATTAAATATGTATATTTTGTCAGGCTGGATGTTTGAGATATGAGTAGGTGATTTGAGTCATGCTTCTTCAGTAGTGGAATAAAGACAATTAGCACTTGAATGTTGTAAAGAAATACAGGAGTGATGTAAGATTGTTAATAAAACAGTTCATAGACGCATTTGTTATCATGCGTCCATGTTTATAGGCTGCAAGTACGTTGAAATGAAGTTGTTTTCAAGTCGTTGAAACAACGACCTAAAAAAAACATATTTTTAACTTTAACTTTCAACCAAAACCAAACGTAGATTGGACCTCGAGTATAGTCTTCTTTTCAACAATTTTTCAACTATATTTTGCAAGGTGGGATACTGTAATAATAGACGCATGTGTTATCCTGCGTCAATGTTTATAGGCTGCAAGTACGTTGAAATGAAGTTGAAGTAAATCACTGATATCGATTAGGGGGGGAAATCAGGTTGTACCTGCTGTTGAAACTACCACAACAAAAAAATACACATGGAAACGGGCGATATCTTTTACTTCACTGGTTAGAGGACAACCTGCAGAAGACAGTCAGCTACATTTTGGAGTGATGCATTTAAATTTAGCGGTCCCCAAAACGAAGAGAAACTCAACACTTATTTGTCATCACTCATATCGATATCATGTTGAAATCAATTGCGCGCGAGGGGGGAGATGAGGTTGCACGTCCTGTTAAAACTAACAGCTCAAAAACCACACGGAATCTTGGAATAATGTGTACATCACTGGTCAGAGGACAATTTGTAGAAAACAGCTAGCTACATTTAGAAGTGTTGCATTTTGATTCAAGTGGGTCGCCAACGTGGTAAGTGTAACACAACTCATTTCAGAGCCTGGATTTTCCCCCTGATGAGGCTAATATCCATATCACGCTGAAATCAATAGAACAGGGGGAAAACGGTTGGGGCGGCGCACAATTGGCCCAGCGTCGTCCAGGGTAGGGGAGGGAATAGCCAGCAGGGATGTAGCTCAGTTGGTAGAGCATGGCGTTTGCAACGCCAGGGTTGTGGGTTCGATTCCCACGGGGGGCCAGTATGAAAAATTAAAAAATAATGTATGCACTTGTAAGTTGCTCTGGATAAGAGCGTGTGCTAAATGACAAAAAATGTCAAATGTAAATGGTTCTACATTGTGAAATTCATTAAAATACTCATACAACAATGTTAAAACATTGTGACATTATTTAATTGATATCATGAAACAAGTCCTTCATGTATGTACTTTCTGATGTTTAATCAGAGTTATTTTACCAGCGTATCTCTTGCCACATTGATCACAGCTATAAGGTTTCTCTCTAGTGTGTGTTCTCAAATGTACCTTCAGGTTGCTTGAATCACTAAAACTCTTCCCACATTGATCACAGCTATAAGGTTTCTCTCCAGTGTGCGTTCTCAAATGTACCATCAGGATGCTTGATCGACTAAAACTCTTCCCACATTGATCACAGCTATAAGGCTTCTCTCCAGTGTGCGTTCTCAAATGTACCATTAGGATGCTTGATTGACTAAAACTCTTCCCACATTGATCACAGCTATAAGATTTCTCTCCTATGTGTGTTCTCTGGTGTGATTCTAAATATTGGGACGAAACAAAACTCTTCCCACAGTCGTGTGATTTCTCTCCTGTGTGTGTTCTCAAATGTACCTTCAGGCAGCTTGAGTGAGTAAAACTCTTCCCACATTGATCGCAGCTATAAGATTTCTCTCCTGTGTGTGTTCTCTGGTGTATAGTCAGATGGCTAGATGTAACAAAACGGTTCCCGCATTGATCACAGCTATAAGATTTCTCTCCTGTGTGTGTTCTCTGGTGTATAGTCAGATGGCTAGATGTAGTAAAACTCTTCCCGCATTGATCACAGCTATAAGGTTTCTCTCCTGTGTGTGTTCTCTGGTGTATAGTCAGATGGCTAGATGTAACAAAACTCTCCCCACATTGATCACAGCTATAAGGTTTCTCTCCTGTGTGTGTTCTCAAATGTACCTTCAGGCAGCTTGAGTGAGTAAAACTCTTCCCACATTGATTACAGCTATACGGTTTCTCTCCTGTATGGATTCTCATATGTCTTTTAAGGTCTGCTGAAGAGTTGAATATATTCCCACAGTCAGAGCAGCAGTGAGATTTCTTCCCTGTGGGTTTCCGCTGGTGTTTTTTGAGGTGTTCTGATCTGGAGGGACTCTTCTCTGCCTCCTCAGCTTCATGATGTTGTTGAGGCTCCCCAGAGGATCCACGATAGTCACGTCTCTCTTCTGTGTGAACGACAAAGTCAGACAGATGGTTAAAGGGCCACAATAGCAGAAATACTGTTTATTTGAGGTAAAAGGTGATGCCCAGAGCGTACCCATGAAGCTGTACAACAATTGACATCTGTTAAATTATTTGACAATTGTCTTAAGACAGTCAAGTGAGCAATAATAGTAATATTTTGTCTTGTTTTCACATTAGTAGTAACATCGATGATTGTAGGCTAGAAATATTAATACGCACAAAACATATGAACAAAATCATCCACTGTGAAAGTTGATACTTGCAGGCCCTTCATATGTAGGCTATGAGCAGCACTTCGTTAAATTGATCAAATCAATTATTGTTTTCTTGATCAAACCGTGAGCAACACCTGTCAAACTCATTTCTCTCAAAACACAGGGATGTCGATTCCCACGGGACTTGGTATTACCAGAGGACCTTGGAGTTCGCCAAAAAACAGTAGGTTATTCTGGCTTGAATTGTTACTCTCCTGCCATGTAAAAATGACTGACATGGCAGATTCAGACGGGACTAAAATTACAGATGTGGTGTTTTGTGCTTGTGCATATAATTACATTCAGAACCGCGGACAGCGACAGTATCCAAAGCGGGAGAAAGTACATTTGTTATAAAATAATATTAGATTTATTAGTGTTGCATCATTTTTTGGTACATAATATAACCATATACAATTTATGTATCACATGTCTTAGAGCGATGGACTGTGCCATCTCTGTGGCCTCCACAAAGTCTTGTGCACCAGCTGTTCCGGACGACTGTACGATCACTCTCTCCTTAGCCAATGTGAGTAAGACCTTTAACCCCTGTAAATCTAAGCCGTTGGGGGAGGGGGGCTAAACGGACATATGGAATTGTTTTAAGATGGTTGTACTATGGATTACTTAAATTACTTAGATTGAAGCAAATTTGCGTCAATTGACTCCAAGGGGTTAAACAGGTTAATCTTCACAGACAGATTACCAGGACGCGTACTCAAGAGCATGCACTGACAAGCTGGCAAGAGTCTTCACTGACATTTTAAAACGTCTCCCTGACCGCGTCTATAATACCTACATGTTTCAAGCAGAGGCATTAATATGGAGTTGGTCCCCCCTTTGCTGCTATAACAGCCTCCACTCTTCTAGGAAGGCTTTCCACTAGATGTTGGAACATTGCTGCGGGGACTTGCTTCCATTCAGCCACAAGAGCTTTAGTGAGGTCGGGCACTGACGTTGGGCGATTAGGCCTGGCTCGCAGTCGGCCTTCCAATTCATCCCAAAGGTGTTCGATGGGGTTGAGGTCAGGGCTCTGCGCAGGCAAGTCAAGTTCTTCCACACCGATCTCGACAAACCATTTCTGTTTGGACTTCGCTTTACGCACAGGGGCATTGTCATGCTGAAACAGGAAAGGGCCTTCCCCAAACTGTTGCCACAAAGTTGGAAGCACAGAATCGTCTAGAATGTCACTGTATGCTGTTGCGTTAAGATTTCCCTTCACTGGAACTAAGGGGACCGAACCATGAATAACAGCCCCAGGCCATTATTCCTCCTCCACCAAACATTACAGTTGGCACTATGCATTGGGGCAAGTAGTGTTCTCCGGGCGTCCGCTAAACCCAGATTCGTCCGTCGGAATGATCACTCCAGAGAACGCCTTTCTACTGCTCCAGAGTCCAATGGCAGCGAGCTTTACACCACTACAGCCGACACTTGGCATTGCGCATGGTGATCTGGGGCTTGTGTGCGGCTGCTCGGCCATGGAAACCCATTTCATGAAGCTCCCGACTAACAGTTATTCTGCTGACGTTGCTTCCAGAGGCAGTTTGGAACGCGCTTCAGCACTCGGCGGGCCCGTTCTGTGAGCTTGTGTGGCCTACCACTTCGCGCTTCAGCCGTTGTTGCTCCTAGCATCTCTGTCGACAAAACAGCCTATCGACCAAACAATCGACCAGTCGACTAGGGTCAGCCCTAATAAAAATGAAAATACATTCGCAGAATATTATACAATGACTTATCAACAGCTCCAACAATTTGACCCCCACAGGAAAGCCTCACTGGCAGATATAGAAAGACCCATAAACTGTATAGTCATTGATTCCTGAAGAATATAACTTTTAAATGCCTCAAATGTTTCAACTGTCTTACCCCATCAGAAACCAAAACATAAGCTCATATAACGCCACTGTTTGTAAACAAACACTGTTTAGTCTCAATCTGGTTAAAACTGTGATTTTGACCTTATGGATGGCCAGTCCTTGTATTCATAGTGTAGTGAATTCCAGCGGTAGCCCTGAGCTGGACTCAAACCTGGGTCCAGAGACTGTCAAGCCAACACCTTATAACTGTTATACCAAGATGTCTGAACTTCTTGATGAGGTCGCTAGGTTTTGGGTTAAGGTTGCTACAATAGCTTTCTCTATGAATTTGAGAGTCTAAGGGCAGCCATTTTTTTGCTGTTTAAATCCTAGGTTGTCCTTTTCAGATTTCCCATTTAACACCACACATCAGTTCAACAACTGCAGAGTTGTGCCTCTGTTTTGAAGACAGTACTTACTAGTGTTAATCAGGGCCCGGTTTCTCAAAACCATCTTACTGCTAAGTTCTTCATTAGAACCATTGGATGCCTTAAGGTGCCTTTGGGAAACCGGAACCAGATATCCAGTTTCCTCCTCTTCTTCCTCCTCCTTTTTCGATGTGACAGTCATCTCCTCCTCCTCCTCTTTCACTCCAAACACGGGAGCCTCCTCTTCTTTCACTGTAACATCCTCTTCCTCTTTCACTCTGAACACGTCTTTCTCTTCTTCTTTCACGGTAACAGCTTCACCCTCTACTTGTTTTGGTATTGTAACATCCTCCTCTTCCTCCTCCTCTTTCACTAGAGCTTCTTTCTCCGTCCAGCAGACCTCCTCTTCTTTAGCAGGAGGAGAGTAGCTCGGTGACCTCATGGTCGGGGATGTTAGCTAGCTAGGCTAGTGCTAACTTAACCAGCCAGCTAGCTAA